>NW_028270140.1:45274320-45425342 GCF_037043375.1 Chiloscyllium plagiosum
TGGAATCTGGCAGTAAGTAACTGGCCTCCTGACTCTCCAAAACCTGTCCATCATCTACAAGCACAAGTCAGGAGTGTGATGAAATACTCTCCATTTACCTGGATCTGTGGAACTTCACCAATACTCAAAAAGCTTGTCAATATACAGTATAAGTATTCCCACTTGGTTGGCACCCCATGTAATACCTTCAGCATCCATTCCTTTCCTACTCATTCACTATGGCAGCAATGCCTTTCATGGACATTTCACACTACAACATATCACCAAATTTCCTTCAACAGCACTTTACAACTTCCCGATCTCTACCACCAAGAAGGACAAGGGCAGCAGATACATCACAGTATCCCCACCTGCAAGTTCGTTTCAAGCGTCACATCATCCGAATTCCATATAATATTGCCATACCATCACTCTCACTGAGTCAAACTCCTTTCAGGTAGCAGTGTGGGTGTACATATACTACATGGAATGCAGCAGATCTCATTGGAAAGTATGTAGTTTGCTACCCTGAAATGTTCTCTTAAATGTGTGCCATTGCATCTCTATCTACCTGTCTGTTAATTAAATGTGGCATTTCATTTTACTTAGTTTTGCATTCATGCTCTCATAATTGCCATACTTTACACTTAAATGGGTGGCACGGTGGCACAGTAGTTAGCAATGCTGCCTCACAGCGCCAGAGACCTGGGTTCAATTCCCACCTTGGGCAGCTGTCTGTGTGGAGTTTGCACATTCTCCCCGTGTCTGCGTGGGTTTCCTCTGAGTGCTCCGGTTTCCTCCCACAGGGGAGGAAAGATGTGCAGGTTAGGTGAATTGGTCATGCTAAATTGCCCGGAATGTTAGGTGAAGGGGTAAATGTAGGGGAATGGGTCTGGGTGAGTTGCTCTTTGGAGGGTCGGTGTGGACTTGTTGGGCCGAAGGGCCTGTTTCTACCCTGTAAGTAATCTAGTCTCATCTAAAATACTAACATTCAAGTTACTCTGATCCCTCTTATCCATTATCTCTAAATGATACCAGGCCTAATATTGCTTGCTCTCTGGTTGGCTTCAGAGGCTGCTATTCTATACTGAAAACATTCTATGAGTCTTCATCTAGTCTACCCATCTGAAAGACTACACTATAAGTAGATTAAAATCCCCCATAATTCTTGCTTTTCCTTTCTGACAGGCTCTCATTATTTCTTCTGTTGTACTCCATCCTACCATGCGCTTTATTTATGGGGCTGCATTGTATTATTACTATCATTAATTAACAGAGCTACCCCTCCACTCTTTTCTAGCATCATGTCCTTCCTAAACATTATGGATCCTTCAATATTAGGCCCAAATTCACATCTTCTTCCAGCCATTTCTCTACAATGTACAGCAGATTTTTATTAAATTCACTCATGGGATGTAGGTGTTTCTGGCTTGGGAAAAGATAAACTTTCCATCCCTACCTGCCCTCACAAAGGCAGTGGAGAGTTGTCTTCTTGAACTGCTACAATGCATTTGGTGTAGGTATATTCACAATGCTATTAGGGAGGGATGTTTCAGGATTTTGACTCAATGATGGGAAAGAACTGTCATATATTTCCAAGTTAGAATAGCGAGTGGCTTGGAGAGGACCTTTCAGGTGGTGGTGCCTCCATGTATCTGCTCCCTTTACCTTTCCAAATGGAAATGCACATACATTTGGAAGGTGCTGTTGAAGGATCTCTGGCAAATCTCTGCAGTGCATCATATGGATAGCACATACAGTGGAGGGACTGGATATTAATGGATGCGTTTTTTAAATTTATGTATCTATATTATATATATGTATTTGTATTCATGCCATCAGTTCATCTGTTTTGATTTGAATACCGTGCACATTCAGATATAGAACCTTTAGTTTTGTCCTTTTATTATCTTTGGTACATCTATTGATTTACTCTTAGATTTGTACTTTATTTTATATCCCTTCTATCACAATCTATTCATTATTTCCCACATTTCTCTCTCACCTTATCTCGACTTTCTGATTGAACATGGCTTCTGAAATTTGATTCCTTACTCCCAGTATTTAGTTTAAAACCTCCACTTTCCGAGATATGTAACTTGCCAGAATATCAACCCTAGCTGAGTCCAGGTGTAGACTATCCCATTGGTATAACTTCCAGTTTCCCAATTCTGTTGGCACCTCATGGATCAGAATGCACTTCTCTTACAGCAGTCTTTGAGCCACACATGCTATAGAGCAGAGAGCCTGTGGCTATGTGATATCTTAAAAGACATCATTCCAAAGCTGAAGAGAAAATAATCACCATGCAGCTCCTCTTTTTCATCCTGCCTCTGATGTTAGTATCTACATGGACCATGGTGACTGGATCCTCGAGCACTCACTGCCACAGATCTCAAAATTTGTCCTCGACCCTGGCATTGGGTAGACTGCTCAGTCTTCTGGACACTTTGCACTTTGCTGTCGTGAGCAGTGTCAATCCCAACATTATACTTAGCCCTTTGAACCTGCTGTGACACTCAATAAGATCATTGGTCATTTGATTTTAAATTTAGTTCTATATTTTTACATATTCCTGATAATCCTCCATCCCCTTTGCAATCAAAATATCTCTGTCTTAAGTGAATAAACCTTTATTTTTAAAGCATGACCTAGTTCTAGGTTGTCTCACACAAGGAAACATTCTTTCAAGTCTTGTTTGTCCCTATTGATATGCTTCAATTAACTCACCTCTGAATCTTGTAAACTCCAGAGGATAAAGGCCTAGCCTTTCCTGATTAGGCAATCTGCTCATTCCAGGCATTAGTCTAGTTAACCTTCTCTGAACTACTTCCAATATATTAGCATCCTTCTGTAAGTACAGAAACCAGTATTATACACAGCATTCTGGATGTGGTGTCACTAATGTGCTGTACAACTAAAGCATAACCACCTTAATCTGCGTTCAATTCCCCTCACAATAAAACATAACATTCTGTTAGTTTATGCACCACAATGCTATGGTCAGTTAGCTCAGCCACCTTTCAGCTCTTACTCTCAGCTAGACAAGCCAATACAACCTCAGACCTATTAGACAATTGCAAAATCTAAGGATCCTGCACTCTGTCGTCTGGGGATGGAGGATTATCAGGAATATGTAAAAATATAGAACTAAATTTAAAATCAAATGACCAATGTCCCCTTTCTTGCCTATCTTGCAGTTATGTCCATCTTTCCCTGATGTGTGACCTAATCAGAAGACCAAATAACTGGGGATGGGATCCCCTCCCCTCTTGGAATCAGGCACTTGCCCCCTCTCTGATGCTTGGAATTCAGCCTCCGTCTCATAAATTGAGCAAACCTTCTCAAGCTGCATCGAGGAACAATATAGAAAGGCACAAACTGTGATAAACTGGTTATGAAGCTGATTGGAAGGCACTCTGGTCTTGTTGTGGTATATGCTATGGATTGCTATGTACAAGAGGTCAGAGGTGGGACACTTTACAGTCACCGAGACATGCCTGTGAAACAGATCATGGTCACAATGTTCCAACTGCAGACAAAAGTCTAACATTTCTGTCTGAGGTATACAGGTTGATGCTAGAAGGCCCCCTCTTTAAAATTTATTGAGTTGATACAACATATTTCTGTCACTGAATGTTTGTATTTCACCTACAGAAAATTGATACAATAAGGTATAGGTTGAACTTACGACTGTTGTCATAATTCTTCAATGTATAGCAGTTTTATGACTTCCATGTCTGTTCCAGTTAATTCTGAGTCTTCAGATGAGAGTGATTTAAAGAAGGAGGTGAAACTGTTTCAGAGAATGAATGATGATGACGAGCAAGACGTGGAGGACGATAATGGTCCCAGGAGAGAACATATAAACCCCATCTCCCACAAACCATACAGTAAATATGCATCAGTAGTATAGGAATGCTGTGAGCTTGGCTGCAAAATTCAGGATGTTGCTCATGTAATATGCAATTAATAAGATAATGCTACCTGTATCTTTGTGTTGATGGAATTTTGTATGCACATGAGTTAAGAGTTACTCAAATTTGAAGTTGGATAAGTTTAACAAAATCAAGATCATGTCAAGAACCTTGTCGTAGCACATTTTGAGGAATTGTGGGATAATGTGAGCACATCATGCAGGATAGGCATTTTCCTGTTAACCTGTTCAGAAAATGTTATTGCACACTTCTGGAGCAGGCAGAACCTGAACATGCGTCTCCTGACTCAGAAGTAGGGCCACTACCACTGCACCACAAGTGCCATAGATTCTGCAAGATGTTCCATCCATAATATTTGGGAATTCCTGTACTGTTTAATGACTTTAGTTCTCCAAATTCCCACAATGGATGTTCATAGAAGTTCTATGGCAGGAGAGCAAATTAATTAAAAATAATCTATCAATTTATATAGAAAACTCTAATCTGCATTCTACTGAGGACTTGAAACTATGTTGTCATACCATCATTCTGAATATATGAATAAATGCAACTTTGTTTGTTTCAATGCCTTTTCTATCAAAATTACTTTGAAATCAATCCACTTCATTGATTCGAAAGATCATTGCCTACTGACCTGGAGTGTCTGCACAGCATAATCTTCAACATTATCAGAAATGAAGAAATGCTGAATATCGTTACCAGGTTTGATAGAGTTAAATTTCAATTTGATGACTTTTTATCAGATCTACATGAACCTCTTTAATCAAGGGACCATCCCTTGCCATTTCCATCAACTCCAGCAGGAGACCACGATCAAACACATCCTCTCCTTTTGGCATTCCAAAGAGATTGTTCCCTCCATAGGAGCCAGATACACTCCTCAAGTGCCCCCAACATTTCTTTGCCTTTCAACAGCATCCTTCCATACAAGTGCAAAGAATGCAACATTCGTTCTTTTACAATCTCTCGCTTCACCATCCAAGACCCTAAGGATCATTTACAAAAGTAACAAAAATTTGTGTACTTCTTTGAATTTAATTTTCTGCATTTGTTACTTCTCAAACAGTCTGCACAACATGAGGGAGACCAAAGATAGATTGGGTGACCACTGTGCAGAAGACACCCTTTCAGTCCACAAGCATGACTCTGAGCCTATTGCATGTGATTTCAATTCTCCACTTTGCTCCCCTGCTGGTTTACCTGACCTGGCCTGCTGTACTGTTCCAGTGATGCTCAATGCAAACTTGAGGAACAGCACCTCAACTTTTGATGACACATTTTATAGGCTTCTGGATTTAACATTGAATTCATCAGTTCCATACTGGAAGCTCAACTGTGAGGAAAACAATTAAGCTTAATATTAATCTAATTATGTAGTCTGCTTCCTTTCCCATACTGTGTGTAAGCTTCCTCTGAGTAGCTGAAGTGGTTGCACAAAAGGAGCTCATTAAGTGAATCCTTAAATTCAATATTTTGTTTAAAATGGAGAAGAAACAATGAGGAACTGATAACTCTCTTCAGATCTCTGAGGGTCTTGAACTGTCATGGTGGTTGTGATGAAAGAGCAAGACAGCGAGATGGGAAATTGTTCTTAACCAAGGTGTTACATCCAAGAAGCTTGTGATTGTGGCTATATTGAGAGACGGAAGCCAGCTGTACCCAGAATTGGGCTGGTGCCTGCAGTGATAAGGAAAAGAATCTTCAGTAGAGCAGACAGTCCCCTGACAGTCCCAAGAGATTACCTGCTTAGCATGGCGGAACTGCAGTACAGCCAATGTCTGCAAGTATTGGGGCATGTGGCAGCTGATCCATTCATGTTACTGGGGGAACCTTAAAATACAAGCCTCAGAGAGGGTGGGATGTGGGTAGATTGCATGTGGGGAAATACACTCCCTGGCCTTAGCTATCAAGATGACAATGGCCTGGCCCTTTCTAGACTTGGGGTCCTTTCAGGGCTAGAACATAGAACATAGAACATAGAACAATACAGCGCAGTACAGGCCCTTTGGCTCTCGATGTTGCGCCGATCCAAGCCCACTTAACCTACACTAGCCCACTATCCTCCATATGCCTATCCAATGCCCGTTTAAATGCCCATAAAGAGGGAGAGTCCACCACTGCTACTGGCAGGGCATTCCATGAACTCACGACTCGCTGAGTAAAGAACCTACCCCTAACGTCTGTCCTATACCTACCACCCCTTAATTTAAAGCTATGCCCCCTCGTAATAGCTGACTCCATACGTGGAAAAAGGTTCTCATGGTCAACCTTATCTAAACCCCTAATGATCTTGTACACCTCTATCAAGTCACCCCTAAACCTTCTTTTCTCCAATGAAAACAGCCCCAAGTGCCTCAGCCTTTCCTCATACGATCTTCCTACCATACGAGGCAACATCCTGGTAAATCTCTTCTGCACCCGTTCCAGTGCCTCCACATCCTTCCTATAGTATGGCGACCAAAACTGCACACAATACTCCAGATGCGGCCGCACCAGAGTCTTATACAACTGCAACATGACCTCAGGGCTCCGGAACTCAATTCCTCTACCAATAAAAGCCAGTACACCATATGCCTTCTTCACCGCACTATTTACCTGGGTGGCAACTTTCAGAGATCTGTGTACATGGACACCAAGATCCCTCTTCTCATCCACGCTACCAAGTATCCGCCCATTAGCCCAGTACCCTGTCTTTTTGTTACTCTTACCAAAGTGAATCACCTCACACTTACCTACATTGAACTCCATTTGCCACCTTTCTGCCCAGCTCTGCAACTTATCTATATCCCACTGTAACCTGACACATCCTTCCTCACTGTCAACAACTCCACCGACTTTTGTATCATCCGCAAACTTGATCACCCAACCTTCTAGCCCCTCCTCCAGGTAATTTATAAAAATGACAAACAGCAATGGTCCCAAAACAGATCCTTGCGGAACACCGCTAGTAACTGCACTCCAAGATGAACCTTTACCATCAACTACTACTCTCTTCTTCCAGCCAGCCAATTCCTAATCCAAACCTCCAACTCACCCTCAATGCCATACCTCCGTATTTTCTTGTAGTAGCCTACCATGGGGAACCTTATCAAACGCCTTACTAAAATCCATATACACCACATCTACCGCTTTACCCTCGTCTACCTCCTTAGTCACCTTCTCAAAGAATTCAATAAGGTTTGTGAGGCATGACCTGCCCTTCACAAAACCATGCTTACTATCCTTGATCACATTATTCCTTCACTCACTGGCCTATAGTTACTATGGTTATCCCTACTCCCTTTCTTGAACAAGGGAACCACATTTGATATCCTCCAGTCTACTGGCACTATTCCTGTAGACAACGAGGACATAAAAATCAAGGCCAATGGCTCTGCAATCTCCTCCCTTGCTTCCCAGAGAATCCTAAGATAAATGCCATCAGGCCCAGGGGACTTATCTATTTTCACCCTTTCCAGAATTTCCAACACCTCTTCCCTACATACCTCAAAGCCATCCATTCTAATTAATTGTGACTCAATATTCCCATCGGCAACAATGTCCTGTTCCTGAGTGAATACTGACGAAAAGTATTCATTCAGTGTCTCCCCAATCTCTTCAGCCTCCACACGCAACTTCCCACTACTATCCTTGACTGGACCTATTCCTACCCTAGTCATTCTTTTATTCCTGACATACCTATAGAAAGCCTTAGGGTTTTCCCTAATCCTACCAACTAAGGACTTTTCATGTCCCCTCCTTGCTGCTCTTAGCTCTCTCTTCAGATCCTTCCTGGCTACCTTATAACTCTCAATCGCCCCAATTGAACCTTCACGCCTCATCTTTACATAGGCCGCCCTCTTCCATTTAACAAGGGATTCCAATTCCTTATTAAACCATGGCTCCCTCACACGACCCTTTCTTCCCTGCCTGACAGGTACATACTTATCAAGGACACTCAATAGTTGCTCCTTGAACAAGCTCCACATATCAATTGTGCCCATGCCTTGAAGCCTACTTTTCCAAGCCACGCATCCTAAGTCGTGCCTCACCGCATCTTAATTTCCCTGTCCCCAGCTATAACTCTTGCCCTGCAGTGCACACTTATCCCTCTCCATCACTAGAGTAAAAGTCACCGAATTGTGGTCACTGTCCCCAAAGTGCTCACCTACCTCCAATTCTAACACCTGGCCTGGTTCTTTACCCAGAACCAAATCCAGTATGGCCTCACCTCTTGTTGGCCTGTCTACATATTGTGTCAGGAAACCCTCCTGCACACATTGGACAAACACCGACCCATCTAACGAACTCGAGCTATAGCTTTCCCAGTCAATATCTGGAAAGTTAAAGTCCCCCATAACAACCACCCTATTACTTTCACTCTTCTCCTGAATCATCCTCGCAATCCTTTCTTCTACATCTCTAGGACTATTAGGAGGCCTGTAGAAAACTCCTAACAGGGTGACCTCACATTTCCTATTCCTAACCTCAGCCCAAACTACCTCAGATGGTGAGTCTTCATCCATCGTCCTTTCAACCGCTGTAATACTTTCTTTGACAAGCAATGCCACGCCTCCCCCTCTTTTACCCCCACCTCTGACCCTACTAAAACATTTAAACCCTGCAACCTGCAACAGCCAATCCTGTCCCTGTTCTACCCATGTCTCCGTAATAGCCACAACATCGAAATCCCAGGTACCAACCCATGCTGCAAGTTCACCTACCTTATTTCGTATACTTCTTGCACTGAAGTATACACACTTCAAGCCACTTTCCTGTTTACAGGCACCCTCCTTTGAGATTGATGCCATGTTCCTAACCTCCCTACACTCCAGGTCCTGCACACTAAAGCTACAGTCTAGGTTCCCATGCCTCTGCAGAGTTAGATTAAAACCCCCCCAAGAGCACTAGCAAACCTCCCCCCAAGGTGCCCCTCAGGTTCAGGTGTAGACCATCCTGTTTATAGAGGTCCCACCTTCCCCAGAAAGAACCCAGTCAACAGACTTCTGCAGGATTGTGCAGCCAGGAGGCTAAGCTGCTGTGGGAGCCATTATTTGTGAGGGCATTAGACTTTGTCACCTACAGCATAGATGTGACTGGTCAAGTACAGAGGGGAGTGGGCCATGCCTTGATGATAGGATGCAATGGGTGCAGGAGGTAACCAAGCTATCACCTTCCTTTTTTAATGTTCACACACCAAGGCCCATTTACAAGGCTGAATTTAATGACCACAGTAATAGATCAATCCATTGGCTGGAGAGTGAGTGTGACACAGTCTTCCTTGGGTGCCCTAATACAATTCAAAGTTGCTCAGCAACTACCCGAAAGTACCAGTGAGCCTGGTTCCTTCAGGACCAATGTCCCATCTTGACAGCTGCCAGCCAATCAAAGTGCAGCAGCTTTTGAGCATCAGAGTTGTCACCAGGAGAAGTGACAAGATCTACTGATACTACTTTGGTCCTAGAGGAGGAACAGTGGTAAAGGAGCTGGAATCCAGGTGAGTGTGTATCCCAACTTTGGTCCATGAGGCGGGCTGCAGCGAGTAGAGAGCCAGATATTGGTGTAAAAAGGTGGGGTGAAGTGGAATGGAGTTTCCACAAGGTGCCAAAGCTGAAGGGACCCTCAAAGGTTGCAGGACATATGATGTCACCCTGTATGGAATGGTACCTCCAGTGCTTAGAGGCATGTATTGACCATTTAAGGACTTCAACTGGATGAGGGCAAAAGAACCCCTACTCAACCTTTTTGCCTGTGGAATCATTTTGGAGGTGTTAGGATGAAATCTCTGCCCAGCATCTTTCGATGTCATCAAGTGCCACTCCCTACCCCCACCCCACGCCTTGCAATACCTCTGTGATGAGGCAGAACCAGGAAACACCAATGAAGCACAGTTAGGATAAATTCCTGGCATAACATTATGCATTTATCTCTCTCCTTTTACATGATGGGTGTCAATTCCACTGTGGAGAGAAATGAAATCTGCATTGTGGTCTTCTGTCCCTCCATTTTTAACAGACTGGGTTACAGCTAAGTCTTCCCTTTATCAATCCTATTTAATACATATTATGTTCTGACACCACAGAGCAAAATATAGAATCACGGAATGGCTGCAGCACAGAGGAGGTCAGACAGCCCATCATGCCGTTGCTCACTCTCTGCAAAATCAGTTCACCAAAACCTGTACCCCCATCTTTTCCCTGTAACTCTGAAAATTTTTCCTTTTCAAATACTCATCCAATTCACCTCAAAAGCCATGTTGGAATTTGCATGCACCCACTCTTAGGCAGCATATTCCAAAACCTAACAAATCAGTGTGCAAAAGGCTTTCATCATGTTCCCATTGCTTCTTTGGTTAATTATCTCAAATCTGCTCTTTCAGGTTCCTGATCCTTCTGCCTGACCAGTCCCCCAATGCTTTTGAACACATTTATCAAATTTCCTTTGAACTTTCTGTTTTTCCAGGCGGATAATCACACCTTTTCTATTTTCTGCACCCTTTCTAACACCTTCAGCTCCTTTCTGGAGGGCTGCACCTGGAACTAGACACAATTGTCCACATGAAGCCAAACCAGCTTTGATAAAGATTATCATAATGTCCTTGCTTTTGGACTATTTACTCCTATTTTTAAAGCCCAGGTTACTGTATACTGTATTAACCACTTTCCTAACCTGTCCTTCCCACCTTCAATGATTAGTGCACATATCTGTATCTCCAGGCTCCCTAGCTCCTCCCATCTTAAATTTGTTTTCATTATTTTGTATTGTCCCTCCACATTATTCCTACAAACATTAATTATGCCAGAGTTGTCTGCATTAAATTTCATTGACCACCCTTTTCAACAATTTGTCTGTGTCCTTTGATCTTTTGCACTATGCCCCTCGTAGTTCACAATGCTTTCAGGTTCTGTGTCATAACAAGACCCATACACCAACAATTAGGTCAATGATAAATCGCAGAAGGAACACAGGCCTGAAGCAGGAACAGAAGGGACCAGGGAAACTCTTTCAATCTGAATAAATCCACAATTCACTGACTCTATATTGAAACAAAAGGCTGCAGATACTGGAAACCCCAAACAAAAACAGAAATTTCTGGAGAAACTCAGCAGATCTGGCAGCATATTTGGAGAGAAAGCAGAATTAATGTCTTGAGTCCAGTGTTCCTTCTTCAGAATGGTTACTGGACTTGAAAAATTCTGCAGAAGTGGCAATGGACTTGAAATGTTAACTCAGCAGGTCTGGAAGTTAACTCTGCTTTCTTTCCCACAGGTGTTTCCAGATCTGCTGCATTTCTCCAGCAATTTCTGTGCTTGAGTTCACCACTACTGTGTTTCCTGTCACATCAGAATTGTTATCTATGTTGTTACTGTCTGTTCTACTTCATGAGATCCAAATTTGCTGGTAACGCTGATATAAGGCACTTAGCATCATAGAGTCATAGCATTCTACAGCACGGATATAAGCCTTTGGTCCAAATTGGTCCATGCCAACCAAAATGTCCATCCACATTAACCCCATTTCCCTGCATTTGGCCCATATCCTTCTAAACCTTAACTACCCATGTATTTGTCCAAAAGCCTTTTAAATTAGAATTCCTACAGTGTGGAAACAGGCCCTTTGGCCCAACAAGTCCACACCGACTGTCTAAAGAGTATCCCACCCAGACCCATTACCCTAAATAATGCACCTAACCTACACATCCCTGAACACTATGGGCTATTTAGCATGGCCAATCCATCTGACCTGCACATCTTTAGACTGTGGGAGGAAACCGGAGCACCCGGAGGAAACCCACGCAGACACGGGGAGAACGCGTAAGCTCCATACAGACAGTCACCCAAGGCTGGAATTGAACCCAAGTTCCTGGCACTGTGAGGCAGCAGTGCTAACGACTGAGCCACCATGCTGCCCCAAATGTTGTTAATGTTCCCACCTAAACCACTTCTGCTGGGAGCTCATTCTATATGCCTTTCATCCTCTGTGTAATGAAGTTGCTCCTTAGGTTCCCTTTTATTCTTTCCTCTCTAATCTTAAACTGATGGTCTCTACCCCTCAATTTTCCAACCCTGGAAAAAAGACTGAGTGCATTCACCCTTTCCATGTCTCTCATGATCTTATACACTTCTATAAGACTCCCCCCTCAGTCTCTTATGCTCTAAAGAAAAAAGTGCTAGCTTGTCCAACCTCTTCCTATAACTCAGACCATTGAGTCCAAGCAACATCCTTTCTTCTGCACTCTTTCCAGTTTATTAACATCCTTCCGACAGCAAGTTGCCAAAAAGGAACAAAATACTCCAAGTGCGGCCTCACCAATGTCTTGTATAACTGCAACATAACTGACCAACTTCTATGCTTCAATGCTCTGACTGATGAAGTGTGCCAGAAGCCTTCATCACTGCTATTTCTTGGCCCACTTCCTCATCAGATCAAGGTCCTACTGCTATTTCTGATAACCTTCCTCACTGTCCACAATACTGCCTATTTTAGTGCCATCAGTAAAATGACTAATTATGTCTTGTACTTTCTAATCATTGATGTAGATAACAAACAGCAATGGGCCCAGCACCGACCCCTGAGACACTCTACTAGTCGCAGGCCTTCAGTCCGACAAGGATCCTTCCACTATTACCCTCTACTTCCTACCATCAAGCCAATTTTGTATCCAATTTGCTAGCTTGCCCTGTATTCCAAGTGATCTAGCCTTCCAGAGCAGCCTACCATGTGGAACTTTATCAAAAGCCTTACTGAAAACCATATAGACTATGTCTACCACCCTGCCCTTGTCAACCTTCCTGGTCAACGAGGTAAAAACAATGACTGCAGATGCTGGAAACCAGATTCTGGATTATTGGTGCTGGAAGAGCACAGCAATTCAGGCAGCATCCGAGGACAGGCAAAATCGACGTTTCGGGCAAAAGCCCTTCATCAGGAATAAAGGCAGAGAGCCTGAAGCATGGAGAGATAAGCTAGAGGAGGGTGGGGGTGGGGAGAGAGTAGCATAGAGTACAATAGGTCAGTGAGGGAGGAGATGAAGGTGATAGGTCAGGGAAGAGAAGGTGGAGTGGATAGGTGGAAAAGGAGCTGGGCAGGTCGGACAAGTCCGGACAAGTCGAGTTGCTGGAGGTTAGAAACTAGGATGAGGTGGGGGAAGGGGAAATGAGGAAACTGTTGAAATCCACATTGATGCCCTGGGGTTGAAGTGTTCCGAGGCGGAAGATGAGGCGTTCTTCCTCCTGGTGGTGAGGGAGCGGTGGTGGAGGAGGCCCAGCACCTCCATATCCTCGGCAGAGTGGGAGGGGGAGTTGAAATGTTGAGCCACTGGGCGATTTGGTTGATTGATGCGGGTGTCTCTGAGATGTTCCCTAAAGCGCTCTGCTAGGAGGCGCCCAGTCTCCCCAATGTAGAGGAGACCGCATCAGGAGCAACGGATACAATAGATGATATTAATGGATGTGCAGGTAAAACTTTGATGGATGTGGAAGGCTCCTTTAGGGCCTTGGATGGAGGTGAGGGAGGAGGTGTGGGCACAGGTTTTACAGTTCCTGCGGTGGCAGGAGAAAGTGCCAGGATGGGAGGGTGGGTCGTAGGGGGGCGTGGACCTGACCAGGTAGTCACGGAGGGAACGGTCTTTGCGGAAGGCGGAGAGGGGTGGGGAGGGAAATATATTCCTGGTGGTGGGGTCTGTTTGGAGGTGGCGGAAATGTCGGCGGATGATTTGGTTTATGCGAAGGTTGGTAGGGTGGAAGGTGAGCACCAGGGGCGTTCTGTCCTTGTTGCGGTTGGAGGGGTTGGGTCTGAGGGCGGAGATGCGGGATGTGGATGCGATGCATTGGAGGGTATCTTTAACCACGTGGGAAGGGAAATTGCGGTCTTTAAAGAAGGAGGCCATCTGGTGTGTTCTATGGTGGAACCGCTCCTCCTGGGAGCAGATACGGCGGATGCGGAGGAATTGGGAATACGGGATGGCATTTTTGCAAGAGGTAGGGTGGGAAGAGGTGTAATCCAGGTAGCTGTGGGAGTTGGTGGGTTTGTAGAAAATGCCAGTGTCAAGTCGGTCGTCACTGATGGAGATGGAGAGGTCCAGGAAGGGGAGGGAGGTGTCAGAGATGGTCCAGGTAAATTTAAGGTCCGGGTGGAATGTGTTGGTGAAGTTGATGAATTGCTCAACCTCCTCGCGGGAGCACGAGGTGGCGCCAATGCAGTCATCAATGTAGTGGAGGAAGAGGTGGGGAGTGGTGCCGGTGTAATTACGGAAGATCAACTGCTCTACGTAGCCAACAAAGAGACAGGCAGAGCTGGGGCCCATACGTGTGCCCATGGCTATCCCTTTGGTCTGGAGGAAGTGGGAGGATTCAAAGGAGAAATTGTTAAGGGTGAGAGGGGTACCACTCTCATTCGTTTGACCGAACTGGTCCTCACCCTTAACAAGTGCATGGGCCTCCTCCACCGCCGCTCCCTCACCACCAGGAGGAAGAACGCCTCATCTTCCGCCTCGGAACACTTCAACCCCAGGGCATCAATGTGGATTTCAACAGTTTCCTCATTTCCCCTTCCCCCACCTCATCCTAGTTTCTAACCTCCAGCAACTCGACTTGTCCGGACTTGTCCGACCTGCCCAGCTCCTTTTCCACCTATCCACTCCACCTTCTCTTCCCTGACCTATCACCTTCATCTCCTCCCTCACTGACCTATTGTACTCTATGCTACTCTCTCCCCACCCCCACCCTCCTCTAGCTTATCTCTCCATGCTTCAGGCTCTCTGCCTTTATTCCTGATGAAGGGCTTTTGCCCGAAACGTCGATTTTGCCTGTCCTCGGATGCTGCCTGAATTGCTGTGCTCTTCCAGCACCACTAATCCAGAACCTTCCTGGTCATTTCATCAAAGAATTCTAACAAATTGTGAGGCATAATCTCCCACTCACAAAACCATGCTGACTACTTCTAATCAAACCCTGTGCTTCCAAATGCATGGAAATCTTATCCCTCAGAATCTTCTCAAATAACATACCCACCACAGATGTTAAGCTTACTAGTCTATAGTTCCCAGGTTTTTCTTTGCAGCCCTTCTTGAATAAGGCACAACATTCACTACCCTCCAGTCTTCTGGAACCTCACTCGTGGCTAACAATGATGCAAAAACATCAGTCAGGGCCACAGCAATTTCTTCTCTAGCTACTTGCAGAGTTCTTGGATATATCTGGTCAGGACCAGGAGATTTATCCACCTTCGTACATTCTAATACATTCGAATACATCCAATCTTCTACTGTGATTATGGACTGTCCCCAAGATATCACCACTAATGTCTAAAAATTCCCAAGTCTTCATGTCTTTCTACATGGTAAACATAGAGGAGAACTATTCATTGAGAACCTCGTTCATCTCCTGCGGTTCTACACATACATGTCCACATTAGTCCTTGAGGGCCTTATTCTCTCTCTAGTTATTCCTTTTCCTTTAATACATGTAAAATAACTCTTTTGATTCACCCTAACCTTCTCAACCAAGGCTACCTCGTGCCCCCTTTTTGTCCTCCTGATTTCTTTCTTCAGTAAATTCCTGTATTCTCTATATACCTCCAGGGATTCCTTTGATCCCAGCTGCCTGTACCTGAGCCACACTTTCTTTTTTTCTCTGGTCAAAGCTTCAATATCACTTGTCATCCAGGGTTCCCTATTCCTGCCAATCTTGCCTTTCACCCTCACAGGAACATATAAACCTTGAACTCTACCTATCTCACCTTTAAAGGCCTCTCACTTGCCAGAGGTCCCTTTGCCTGCAAACAAACTATTCCAATCAACCCCTGCAAGCTCCTGTCTAATTCCATCAAAATTCAACTTGCCCCACTTTAGAACTTGAACCTGTGGACCAGTTTTGTCCTTCTCCATAGCTATTTTAAAATTAATAGAACTATGGTCACTGGTCCCAAAGAAATCCCCCACTATCACCTCCATCATCTTTACTGCCCTATTTCACAAGAGTAGGTTGAGGTTTGCCCCTTCCAGAGTAGGACTCTCTATGTACAGCTTGAGGAAACATTCCTGAATACAGTTAACAAATTCCACCCCATCTAAGACCTTAATACTCTGGCAGTCCCAGTCTATGTTAGGAAAATTAAAATCTCCAACTATAATACAACCCCAGTGACATCACCATCCCTTTCTTATTTCTTAGCTCCACCCGTGAAGCCTCACTAGATTATCCTTTAGTTGCTTCATCTCTGACTACTGCTGTGATACTTGTCTTAATCAAAAATGCAACTCCCATCCTTCCACCACCTCTGTCCTGCCTAAAGCACCTGTACCCTGGCATATTAAGCTGCCACTCCTGTCCCTCCCTTAGCCATGTTTCTGTCATGGCTATAGAAGATTACAGCGCAGTACAGGCCCTTCGGCCTTTGATGTCCCGCTTATAATATCCCAGTCTGGCGTACCTATCCACACTCTGAACCCATCGGCCTTACCTGTCAGTTCTCTTGCATTGAAATAGATGCAATTTAATCCAACAGGCATTCCTTGCCCCTTGTCGTGTTCCAGCCTGACCTGTTTCTTCAACTTACTATTCCTGATTACCATATCTCCTTTAAGCCTTGCACTTCCCTCCAAGTTTTTGAGGATCCCAAACCCCTGCCAATCGAGTTGAAAATCTCCCTTGCAGCAGTAGCAAACCTGGCCACCAAGATATTGGTCTCCCTCCAGTTCAGGTGCAGCCTGTCCTTCTTGAACAGGTCACCCCTACCCCAGAAAAGATCCCAATTATCTAAAAATCTGAATCCCTGCCCCCTGCAATAATTCTTTAGCCAAACATTCATCTGCCATATCCTCCTGTTCTTACCCTCACGAGCACATGGCCCTGGAAGTAATCTGGAAATTATCACCTGCGAGGTCCTGGTTTTTAACTTGCTTCCTAGCTCTCTAAAATTACTCTGCAGGACCCCATCCCTATTTCTACCTATGTCATTTGTGCCAATGTACACAATGACTTCTAGCTGTTCACCCTCCCCCTTGAGAATGCTTTGAGCCGCTCTGAGACAGCCTGGAGCTTGGCACCTGGGAGGCAGCTAACCAAGCTGGATTCTCATTTGCAGCCACAGAACCTCTTATCTGTCCCCCTAGCTATCAAGTCTCCTATTGTATAGGTCCTGTTTACCTTTACCCTTTCCCGCTGTGTCCCTGAGCCAATAGTAATGCCAACAACCTGGTTACTGTTGCTTTTTCCTGAATGGCCATCCCCCGCAACAGTATACAAAAAGGTATATTTGTTTTTGAGGGGAATGGCCATAGGGGATTCCTGCCCTCTCTGCCTACTACCTTTGCCTTTCCTGGTGGTCACTCAGCTACTCTCTGCCTGTACCTTAGGTGTGACCACCTCACTTTTTGTCAAACATCTCTTTGAAGACCATCTACACAAAATCAAGAGCATTACTTTTGTCAACTGCAATCTCAGCAAAAAAATACTCAAGCCAGTTGGTTAAACATGATTTTCCCTTAGCAAATCCATGCTGATTTTCCTTATTTAAACTGCATTTGGGTTGGGATCCAGCAGGGCATTCTTGTTCTTAATTCCCTTTGACAGTGTGGGACTCATTACCTTTCTTTTTAGATCATGAAGGCTATCTTTCTCAGATCAGTGTTTCTGAGACTCAAGAAGTGTCTGTATTGTCCAGAAGACCCACTTCAGCTTAAGACACAGAGAGCAGCTTTGGGTTGCTCTATGCATGGTTCAGGCACTATACAGCTCAGTTTTCAAAGCCCCTGCTTCTTCTGACTGCTGCAGCTTCTCAGTGTCAAATTAATTTTCAACCAAAAGATGACAGGTATTAATTGGTTAATTCACAGACATGTGCCATAACAAGTTTGAACAGGTCAATAAGTAGATAAAAAGATATCTTAAAGATCCAAGTTATGGTCCTACCTAGAATGGATGCCTTTAATAAACATGTCCAAGAAGTCTTACTAAAAATTAAATATAAAAGAAGGAGAAGTGGACAATTATGAAGTATTGGGGCTGTCCTGACCTCATGGCTACAAGGTCCAGGTTCGACATATCTAGGCTGATCAAAAAAAATTAAGAACAAATCAGATTAGTTCTTGTTGCATAGTAGAAGTGCTCATATCCCTGGACCAGAAAGTTTGTCTTCAAATCCCACCTGTCACAGGGGCATGTTATAACATATCCAAACAGATTGATGTTAAAAAAGTAATTTTCTATATGGAAAAGATAGAGAGGCACAAATAGTGCAGGAGTAAGACCTGATTTCCAAGCTAGAAGATTAGGGTTGAAATCCCTCCTCAGGGTGTGATGGTCGTGAAGATGTGGCATAACATGCCCAAAGCAGGTTGATATGGAAAATAAAACATTAGGGGGTCTTTGGGGCACAGGATCCGTACCTCTAGGTCAGTAGGTCAGTAGGTCAGTGTTCAAGTCCACTTGCTTCAAATTTGTGTCTAAACATGTCTGAGTTGATTAAAAATATATAAGATAGGAGTTGTGGCATTGTCTTTACCACTGGCCTCAGAGGACAGGATAAATGTTCATTAAACAGTACAGATCTTAATTGCTAAATAGAAGAACAATATTAAAGTTTTTGGTTTTGTATGCATTGAAACAAGAACAGTTAACCTTCTATCCATGGTAATATGTTAGCCCTTTAGCCATGAGCTTCTATTTTTTACAATAACATTTTATATAGAACCTCATCAAATGCATTCTGGAAATCTAAGCACATCTATTGATTCATCTTTATCAACAAGATGTGTTACTTCATACGTAAGCTCCAATAAATTGGCTAAATGGATTGACTCCACTAACTGGCACCAACACAAATTGCTGCTAATACAGCCCCATTGATTGTTGTTAACTGTCAGGCCTTTACTAAGCCAATGAATATGAATATCATGACCCCCTAACATTTCTTCATTCTCCATCACACACTTTTCCTCATCTCTTTGTGGTCCACTCTGGCTTGACAATGTCTTGCTGTTTGATTGTAATTCTCCTGCTTCTCTGGTCACCCTGCCAGTTCAATGTAAACAAGACCAATGGCCAAATATTGAACATACGTCAGCCTTTACCACTTACGTCAAACAATCATTCCTATTCTGTTTCCAAAATAGAGAGAGAGAGATGGATGATTATACATCTCTCATTACATTCCTTATGTGAGCTATACATCAAAGAAGAAGCTGCAGGCTGAAAGTTTGAATACTTATCCAAAACAACTCAACTGACATGAAATGAAATTACCTTGGTTCCATAAAAGACAAAATGCTCTCTTCATTACTGGTGCTTGAATTTCATTTGTTGGTCTGCATGGAACTACATTTTTGTAAGAAAACAATTGCTTTAACTCAACTGCATACCACCATCAACAAAATAATGTACAATGTAACTAAAATGCTGGTGTAATGTATTAAATGTGAATAGCAACAAATTAATTGTTTCGGAGTTCTCAATAATGAACTCTAACAGCATGTTTACCAGTTAGTGAACTCATAAGACCTATTAGATATCAATAGCAAACAGCTACTGGTTGAACCAAACATTAAAGAAAACAATTATGTTTGTTTTGGACATCATGAAATTGAGAAAAAAATTCAAATCACTGGGAACAAAAGTTAATGAGAAACAATGCTAATGAGTCCCAGTCAATGGGGCAAAACTGCTATAAAGAGAAGGAACAGAGAACTTAAAAGTCAAGGATATAAATGAACTTCAGATCAACCAAAAAAGGCAATTACAATTTGCATAATAGAATCATTAGAGAGTGAGTGGAGCAATTGGCATTAGGTTCCTCTACAGAATCAGAGTGGCCTAAGCTGATCACTTGGGGGCTGCAATGAAGAGTCTGGCTTTGGTGCTGGTAATTGGGCTATTGCTACCCTTCTTTGTGAGCTCTGGAAATCCTGATGAGACAGAGCTGAATAAGGAATTTACAGAGCTTTGTGGTCATGATTATATAAAGAAAGTCCTTGAGATCTGCAGACATTCGGTCGTGCGAAGTCTCCATCCCCAACAGTTTGGTGAGTAATGACATTCACTCCTGACCATGGTTGAGCAAAAAGTCATTGATCTCTAACAAGTGAAGAGTTTAAATGTTATTGCTATTAACCTGTGATTTGATTTTATTTATCAATGGAATGGACCCAGGAATATATTTATTGTATTAAAGATGAATAGCAAAAAACTTAATTTGTTAGGAGTTCTCAATAGTGCACACTAACAGCAAGTTTCATTGGGCAGTTAGCCCCAGAAAAGCCAACTGTAGTTTAATGCACATAAAATCCTAGAACTGAAAGAATGGATTATCAATATTCCCCATACCAACTTTGAAGCTTTGAAGTATGTTCTCTGCTGTCATTTAGGAAATGAGGCAGCCGAATTGGCAATTACAAGAACTCACAAACATGTAAGTATGGTCAGTCAATCTGCATTTCTGCTGCTAATTGAGTGATAAATATTGGTCAACACATTACAGATAATTCGAGCTATAAATTAGAAAGAGAATACTGGATGTGCAGCATCAGGCTGAAATTACACAAATAAAGCATTAAATGTTTATTTTATTCTTCTCCTTACATTGAAGTACACTTTCTGGAATACATAAACTTACTTGTATTATTCCAGTCAAATCAAATTGCATTGGTTTAAAGAGCCTGTTGGAAGCTGTAGTCAGTATTATCCAGGATTCTCTTTGTATTTGATCTCATTCCACTACCATGATATTACTAGCAATGCAGTAGAATCCTTGGAATTGATTTTCCAGCAAACGTAAGATGGTGGAACAAGTTGCAGCTTGGAGGAAGTTCCCATTCCAATTGTTTCTGTTTAAAGAGACCACTGCACCCTGAAAAATATAATATATACAATCACTGATTAAAGAAACAGCGTTGATTTCCTGTTCATATTAAATACTGTGTATGGCACATTATCTCTGGTCAGTGGGTTGTTTTGCATTACTTAAACATATGGGATAATGGCAGAGAGGTGGTAGTGAGGGAAAGCTAATTCTCAGAAGTATACATAGTTCTACAGCTAAAGTTATAGTGCATCACCTGAGAACCCGTATGATTTTTATTGACTCGCTGGTCTTCTAATCTTCTCGCAGAGTTTACTGGACTTCAGTGGTTGTAGTCCTTGATTTTAAAAGCCTAACAGAGTACACAGCCTGTTTGTCCCCCATCCTCATTAATAGAAATGGTTGTTGTGCCCAACTTTTAACAAAATTGACATCATACTATTGCCGGAGGGACTCAATACAATGAGCAGAATCTTATATGTGACTGAGAGACGTGGGTTATGGTGAGATTTGTGACTGATTAAGGAGAGAAGGCTGGCAAGGCCTATTTTGACTGAGGGAGCATCACACTCAGCCTTTTAGGCTTTAGGCAAGCTTGCTGCTTGCTCCAAAGGACATCCAACTTGAGTTTAATGCACATAAAATCCTAGAACTGAAAGAATGGATTATCAATATTCCCCATACCAACTTTGAAGCTTTGAAGTATGTTCTCTGCTGTCATTTAGGAAATGAGGCAGCCGAATTGGCAATTACAAGAACTCACAAACATGTAAGTATGGTCAGTCAGTCTGCATTTCTGCTGCTAATTGAGTGATAAATATTGGTCAGCACATTACAGATAAATCAAGCTATAAATTAGAAAGACAATACTGAATGTGCAGCATCAGGCTGAAATTACAGCAGTTCAGCAGTAAACAATGCCTCAGAACACATTCCCCAACCACTCATTCACTAACGTTGACATCAGGAATTTGCAAACACTTCATGAACCCTCTGAACCAATTGCAGGGCACATAAGAAACACAGATTTCCATTGCAGCAGGCAATGACAGCTAGCATTGAAAAGGATGCATGAAAGACCATAAGACCATAAGATATAGGAGCAGAATTAGGCTATTTAGTTCACTGAGTCTGCTCTGCCATTCAATCATGGCTGATATGTTTCTCAACCTCATTCTCTGGCATTCTCCTTTTAACCTTTGATCCCCTCAACAATCAAGATATCAACTATGTCCATCTTAAATGCACTCAATGACTTGTCCTCCTCAGCTCTCTGATGCAGAGTACCACAGATTAAGTACCCTCTGGCTGAAGAAATTCCTCCTCATCTCAGTTCTAAAAGGAGTTCCCTTCAGACTGACACTGTGCCCTTGGCTCCCAGTGGAAATATCTTTCCAAATCCACTCTATCCATGCTTTCTAGTATTCTGTAAGCTTCAATTAGATTCCCCCTTTATCCTTTTTAACTCTATCAAGTACAGACCCAGAGTCCTCAACTGCTTCTTGCATGACAAGTCATTCATCCCTGGGATCATTTTTGCAAACCTCCTCTGGACCCTCTCCAAGGCAACATACCCTTCCTTAGACATGGGGCCCAAAACTGCTCACAATATTCCAAATGCAGTGCAAACCAGAGCATTATTTAACCTCAGCAGTACATCACTGCTCTTGTATTCTAGCGATCTTAAAATGAATCCTAACATTGAATTTGCTTTCCTAATAGCCAAATAAACTTACATGTTATCCTTAAAATCATCCTCAACTGGGACTCCCAAGTCTCTTTATGTTTCAGATTTTTGAAACTTTTCCCCATTTAGAAAATAGCCCACATCTCTATTTTTCCCACCAACATGCACAATCTCACAGTTTCCCACATTGTATTCCATCCACCATTTCTTTGCCCACATGTTCGGTATGTCCAAGTCCTTTTGCAGCCTCCCTGCTTCCTCATCACAGCCTGCCCCTCTGCCTATCCTTGTGTCATTTGCAAACTAAACGCCAATACCCTTGGTTCATTTGCCCAGTTTGTTAACGTACAATATGAATAGTTGTAGTTCCAACACTGACCCCTGTGGAACTCCACTAGTCACTGACTACCATCCTGATAAAGACCACTTTACCCCTATTCTCTGCCTTCTGCCAGTCAGCCAATGCTTTATCTATACCAGTGCTTTGCCCTTAACTCCATGGGCTCATTCTTATTTAGCAGTCGCCTATGCGGTTCATTGTCAAAGGCCTTCAGGAAATCCAAATAGATCGTGGCCAGTGACTCACCTTTGTCTAACTTGCTAATTACCTCCTCAAAGATGTCTAACAGCTTTGGCAGGCATGACCTCCTTTTGATGAAACCCTGTTGGCTCAGCCCTATTTTACCATGCAATTACAAGTACTCCACAATCTCAACCTTAATAATAGACTCTAAGATCTTAGAATGACTAAGTTCAGACTTAATGCCCTATTATTTCTTGATTTCTCCATCCCCCTTCCTACACAAAGTGTTATATTAGCCATTTTCCAATCCTCTGAGACCCTCTCTGGCTCTGGTGATTTTTGAAAGGTCAGCACTAATGCCTCTACAATCTTCTCAGCTATCTCCTTTAGAATGCTGGGATGTTGCCCATTTGGTTTGGGTGATTTATCTGTCTTCAGACCTTTCAGCTTCCCTAGCACATTCGCCTTAGTAATGGCCAGTACTCTCACCTCAGTCCCTGACTCTCTTGAAGTTCTAGTATGCTGCTGGTGTCTTCCACTGTGAAAACTGACACAAAATACCTATTCAGTTCCTCACCATTTCTTTGTTACCCATTACTATTTCGCCAGCCTCATTTTGCAGCAATCGAAGGTCCATTCTTGTCTCTGTCTTATATTTTATATATCTAAAAGAAATATTGTATTTTTTCTTTATATTACAATCTAGGTTACTTTCATATTTCATTTTCATTTCCCTTATTGCCTTTTTAGATGTCAACTACTGGTTTTTAATGGCTTCCCAAATCTCTAGTGGACCAACTAATCTTTAACACATTGTATGCTTTTTCCTTTGCTTTTGTGCTGTCTTGGACTTCCATTGTCAGCTATGGTTGCTTCTAAGACCTCACCACCAGGGATATATTTCCCTCCCCACCCCTTTCCGCCTTCTGCAAAGACTGTTCCCTCCGTGACTACCTGGTCAGGTCCATGCCTCTCTACAACCCACCCTCCCATCCTGGCACCTTCCCCTGCCACTGCAGGAATTGCAAAACCTGCGCCCACACCTCCTCCCTCACCTCCATCCAAGGCCCTAAAAGAGCCTTCCACATCCATCAAAGTTTTACTTGCACATCCACCAATATCATTTATTGTATCTGTTGCTCCCGATGCGGTCTCCTCTACATTGGGGAGACTGGATGCCTCCTTAGCAGAGTGCTTTAGGGAACATCTCCGGGGCACCCGCACCAATCAACCACACCGCCCTGTGGCCCAATATTTCAACTCCCCCTCCCTATCTGCTGAGGACATGGAGGTCCTGGGCCTCCTTCACCGCCGCTCCCTCACCACCAGACGCCTGGAGGAAGAAAGCCTCATCTTCCGCCTCGGAACACTTCAACCCCAGGGCATCAATGTGGACTTCAACAGTTTCCTCATTTCCCCTTCCCCCACCTCACACTAGTTCCAAACTTCCAGCTCAGCACTGTACCCATGACTTGTCCTAGCTGCCTATCTTCTTTTCCACCTATCAACTCCACTCTCCTCCCTGACCTATCACCTTCATTCCCTCCCCCCACTTACCTATTGTACTCTATGCTACTTTCTCCCCACCCCCACCCTCCTCTAGCTTATCTCTCCACCTTTCAGGCTTTCTGCCTTTATTCCTGATGAAGGGCTTTTGCCCGAAACGTCGATTTTACTGCTCCTCGGATGCTGCCTGAACTGCTGTGCACTTCCAGCACCACTAATCCAGAATCTGGTTTCCAGCATCTGCAGTCATTGTTTTTACCTCTTTCTCCACCTAGTATGTTTCTTTTTCCTTGGGAAGAATTTCTGCTGTGTCTCTCGAATTGCCCACAGAAACTCCTGGTATTGCTGTTTCACCGTCTTCCCTGCTAAACTCCTCTTCCAATCAGTTCTGGCCAGCTTCTTCCTCATATCTTTGTAGTTACCTTTACTCAGTTGTAATACTGCTACATCTGACTCAATCTTCTCCCCTTCATATTGCAGGGTGAATTTTATCATATTATGGTCAAAGCCCCCTAAGGGTTCCTTCACCTTATGCTCCTTCATCACGTCTGCCTCATTACATATCACTAAATCCAGAATTGCCTGTTCCCTAGTGGAGTCTAGCACAAGCTGCTCCAAAGAAAATCTTGTAGACAGTCTTCAAATTAATTTTCTTGAGGTCGCTACCAGCCTGACTTTTCTAGTCCAGAACCTTTGTACCTTTGCAATTCCTCAACTCTACACACGCAAATACTGTGCCTTCTAACTCTATATCAAATCTTCTTATTGTCTTAATTTCATTTCTTACTGATAAGTCAACCTCCTCTCCCCTTCCAACCTGATTCCCTTGAAGCTACATCTCTGTGCTGCCCACATCATACCTGCCAATTTCAATCTGCATTACAGACTCATTCATCTTGTTTCATATACTGCACACATTTAAGTACATCTCCCTCAATCCTGTGTTGACTGCTCCTCCATAGCTGTCCCCTTACCTGCTCTGCCTGAAGTTAGATCCTGACCGTTTCTATACTGTCTATCCTAGTACCTATTCTGGAAACTTAATGTCTGATGAGTTCTCCCCCTGCCATTTAACTTCATCCATAATTTTGAATGCAACTGAACTCATCCCTTACTATTTTGTTCAAAGCCCTGTCTACAACCCTAGTTATTTGCAAGAACTCTGGTTATAGCATTATTCAGGTTGAACCATGTTCACATCAAAACAGCTCCATCTCTCCCCAGCACTGTTGCCAATGATCAATAGGTTCAAACCTGTTTCTCTTACACCAATCTTTGAGGCATGTGTTTCTCTCTTTAATCTCGTTGACATTCTGTCAACTTGTTCATGGCTCAGGACTACTCCAGAGATTAATACTTCTTTTGTCCTTCCTTTCAATTTAGCTCCAAGCTGCTCATATTCTTCCCGATTTCAACCTGTATCGTTGGCACTTACACAGACCACAACAACTGGATCTTTCTTCTTCCATTCCAAGTTTCTCTGCAGCGTAGATGAGATGTCCTGAACCTGGGCATCAGGCAGGCAACACACTCTTGGGACTCTTGATCCTGGCCATAGAGAACAGTGTTGATACCCCTGAATATACTATACCTGATTACAGCTACATTTCTCTTTTCTCCCCTATTTCAAATGGCTTCCTGTGTCATGGTACTATGGTCAATTTGCTTAGCCTCCCTGTAGCCCCTGCTCTCACTCTCACAGGAGGCAAGAATCTCAAACCTATTAGACAAGTTCAAGTGCTCAGGTTCCTTCAGTGTTGCCTCCTGGATCCCTCTACCTACCTTGCTTGTAGTCACACCCTGACCATTGATCAAATTTGAGGCAGTTAATCTAAGATGTGTGACTGCCTCCAGAAATACAACATCTGATGTGTCGCAGTGTTTGAAGCTCAGACTCCAGCATATCCACTGTCAATCAACCAATACTTGCTACAAATGTGCTCATTATGAACCACAATGGGGTTTACTAACTCTCACATCATGCAGGTACAACATATCGCTTGGCCCTACATCTCTATTTTAATGTCTTAGTTCTTAATTTGATTTTTAGAAATGTCATACTCATCTTTTAGTTTATAGTCTGCAAATACTTCTCCTATTTACCTTCACTCCGAAAATAACTGATGATAGTCAAATTAGTAGCTTTCACCAACCAATGAACGTATGGTTGAACTGTGATTTCACTGTCTTGCACCAGGCCTCTGATCTTGATTTAATTGATCCTGTAAAAAGACCTTACAGTCCATGAGCCAAAATAGCAACTAAAAAGTACCTCTTGCCCTCTACATTGAATTCCCATTACCTCCAAATCCCTCAAACTATATATTCATTCCAGTTGTGTCTCAGTCTGGATGGGATCTCTTTTTTCTAACTGTACAAAATCTTAATAATCATGTATTTTCAACAGTTCCTTCCTTAAATAGAGGCACTTCATTCACACAACAGGTACCCAGTTCATGGAGTGAATCAGGCTTTATCGCAAAGTTGCTTGCTCTTTCAGTAATCACTTACGTAGTGTCTCCCTGAATGTTTGCAGCATTAATGCTTTACTTTGCCTTACTTGCAATTGCATGTCTTAGAATCCCTACAGTGTGGAAACAGGCGCTTTGGCCCAACAAGTCCACACTGACACTCTGAAAAGTAACCCATCCAGACACATTCCCTACTCTATATTTACGCCTGACTAATGCACTTAACACTATGGGCAGTTTAGCATGGATAATTCACCTAATCTGTACATCTTTGGATTGTGGGAGGAAACTGGAGCACCTGGAGGAAACCCACAGGGAGAATGTGAAACTCCACACAGACAGTCACCCAAGACTGGAATTGAACTCGGGTCCCTGGTGCTGTGAAACAGAAGTGCTAAACACTGAGCCACTGTGCCACCCTCTGTCTGTCTGTGCATTCATGCTTCAGCCAGAGACAAAGGCTATTATAGTATTAATAAGCTCCTTTACATAGACACACAGACAGCCCACTTGTCAGTAGGAATATACATAGAGGAGGGAACATCTTGTTGTATTTCGCAGTGAGACGTCAATCTAACACCTACAACATGTGCCAGCTGCCTGTTCAGCAATACATATTGTACATTTATGTAAAAAATCAGCAGGTGGAAAAGCCGCAGTACAGTCAAACAGGGGTCTGTTGCTGATGAGATGTCCTGGTACCATCAAACAGGGAAGCAATTGACACAGAATCCATGAGCTTGGCCACAGTCAGTCATCCACCTGGAACACTCACAAACAGTGAGTAGGAGAGTTAAGGTGGGTTCCACAAAGCAGAGGCACTTTTGGTGCTGGGGACAAGAATGGCGATGGCTGTATGGGGTGCCGGAGATATTGTAGGCTATAGGAAGTGGGGTTACTGACAGTAAGCATTCTTCTGGTCTTCACAGAAGGAGCGAAAAGTAGCAGTAAAGAGCATTGCTAGTGGGCGGCACGGTGGCACAGTGGTTAGCACTGCTGCCTCACAGTGCAGAGACCCGGGTTCAATTTCCGCCTCAGGTGACTCTCTGTGTGGAGTTTGCACGTGCTCCCTGTGTCTGTGTGGGTTTCCTCCGGGTGCTCTGGTTTCCTCCCACAGTCCAAAAATCTGCAGGTTAGGCGAATTGGTCATGCTAAATTGCCTGTAGTGTTAGGTGAAGGGGTAAATGTAGGGGAATGGGTCTGGGTGGGTTGCGCTTCGGTGGGTGGGTGTGGACTTGTTGGGCCAAAGGGCCTGTTTCCACACTGTAAGTAATCTAAGTTCAGGGGGCTTGAAAGAAAGATGGAGGAAAGGTTCAATGTGATGGGTCTCTGTATAGGTGGCACTGGGCTGTCAGGATTATGAAAGGTAAAAGGAGACATGGAGGATCAGGCGAGTAGATAACCAATTGACCAGGTGGAGTCCAGTGATGACAGTATGGGCAGTTTAGCATGGCTGTGAACTGCATTCATTGCCATCGCTTACTGTTCTGAAAATGCAAAATTCAACTGGAAATGGCTGAGACAATGCCTAGAGTTGGTGCAGTCAGCCACCTTGTTGGGTGGAAGGTTGGGATCCACATTTGCTGGACATTAGGGCATTGAAGAGGCACATATATGAAGCATGGATTTACCAACTCCAGCTACATTTCAATTGTTTAATTGGCTCTTCATGCATGTGCAATGCTTGCAGAGTGAAGGTGCTTATGTGTCAAAGGCAGATTGTATCATGGTGCCAACTAACTTAACGTTGCTATCTCAGCAGTGATTGAGTTCACAGCAATAACGTAAAAGGAGGTGAAATCCCGACAAACTTGTCCAGTATTTGTGAGATGAGGGGACTCTCACAGCAAAATGTGTCATGTAAGTATGATGATGAGTTCTAATGAATGGAAAGTGGAATCATTGAGATGAGAAGGGGGTTGGTATGACAGTGGATATTATGCTCTCTGTTGGTCACTCAGTCAGTGTGGCCCCTTCACCAGCGTGGTTCACATAATGTAACCAGGGGTGTGGTGGAGCAGATAATGGAGCTGCTGAAGATAGTGCATAGCTTGGATCAGTGTTTCGGGTGTGGGGGGTGCCCACAATATCATTCTGACAGAATGTGCCTCATTATCTTGCTGTTTGTTCTGCACAACTGGAGGAGGCAACAAGACAATACGATAGACACTAGAAACTGGGGAATGAGACCAGTCTTCCAGGCGAAGGATGAGGACATTAGGGAGAAGGATGCTTTCTTAATGGATGACCAGTTCAGCTGCATCAGCCCCTGCAAGGCAGACTGGGCCAGACTGACATTTGATTACAGCAGATTGCCTGGTTACAGACATCATGAGCTTGTCAAGGTCATCATGCGAGTATTTGGTTCACATTAGAACATAAAACAGCAGAGCACAGGAATGGGCCCTCCAGCCCACGATGTCCTGCCAAACATGAGGCCAAATGAAACTAATCCCTTCTACCTGCCATTGATTCATATCCCTCCATGCCGTGCATATTCATGTGCTTATGTAAAAGTATCTTAAATGCTCCTATTGCATCTGTCTTCATCACCACCCCTGCAGTGCGTTCCAGACTCCTACCACTCTCTGTGTAAAAAAACACCCGTCCCATATGTCTCCTTTGAACGTTCTCCCTCTCACCTTAAATGCATGCCACCTAGTATTAAGTATTTCAACTCTGGGAAAAAGATTCTGACCATCAACCTAACTTTGCATTTCATAATTTTATAGAAACTTCTGTCAAGTCTCCCCATAGCCTTCAACACCCAAGCGAAAACAACCTGAGTTTTCTAGCCTCTCCTTGTGGCTCATACCCTCTAATCCAGGCATCATCCTGGTATACCTTTTCTGCACCCTGTCCAAATCCTCCACAACCTTCCAGTAACATGGCATCCAGAATTGAATGCAATACTCTAAATGTGGCCTATCTAATAAAGCTGCAACAGGAATCTTGACTCTTCTACTCAATTCCCGACAATAAAGGCAAGCAAATCATAACCTTCTATACCACCCTATCTACTTGTGTGGCTACTTTCAGGGAGTGCGTGTCTACTTTCAGGGAGAGTGAGTGTGAGTGTGAACTGCAACTTGTATTCATTTTCTTTGTGTTCTCTATTATTGGCTGACAATAAAATATCAGGTTTGGATGTGTCCAAATCCTTGCCTGTCTATGATGTTTCATAACTGGATGATGACAACATTTGGGTGACCACTGGGCACTGAAAAATAATAATGGACCCTCACAGAGAGTATTCGCATAGACAGAGATATTGTTTTGAAATGGTAATATAGGCGAAAGGATGGTGTTGCATATGTGAAAATGTATCAACCCTGCTGGCTGTACACCAAGGACAGTGTGGCTTTGTGGCTGCTATGCTATTACTTTGCTGGTCAGGGCAACACTGGATTGCTAATGCTTGTCTGGGGTGCACAGCAGTGTCTCAAAGATGGCACAAAAGCAAGGGATTCCTGTCTTTCCACCAAGGGGTGAGTTTTTCAAGGAATGATGCAAGGTGAGATGGGGCTGGAATCTGATGTGTTGGATACCATTGGGGTTGGGTAGGTAGTTATTGAATCAATTTTGTAAAATATGGTGAGAAAAGTGGTCAGACCTTGTGGTGAAAAATGTCAGAAAACGCAATGAAACTTGCACCTAGCTGAAAAAAGATAAGATTCAGCCCAATGTGTGAAAAAAAATGAACAGAGGGGTTATTCTAGTAGGGTAGAAGTCACAATGATTTAGCATCATATTTACAATGGACAATGATTATAATGACTAAGGTGGACTTCGATCTCACTGATGACTTGATGGGAACTTGAGAAAACTTGAAGCCATCAATTAGAAAGGAATCCAACAGAATAGAATGCTCAGGCATCCACTAGTTGAGACAGAAATCTAGCTTTCTGCATGAGGCACTTGGGACTGGAAGGCACTTTCAGTGGACTTCAATGGATTACAAATATCATTCATTATCACCAAACATTAATTCCTTGCTGACATCAAGTGTTAGGAAGATATCATTAGCTAAATTTGTTATTTTCTGCTTTATAGAAACAGAACATTTCTGGCACAGGAAGAGGCCATTTAACTTAACATATCAGTACTGAGAAAGAGCAACCATGTTTACAGACATAATGCAAGATTTTGAATTCCTGGTCTCACAGCTGGAGATTCTGCTCTCAGGTCATTACATTTCACACAAAACCAATTCATAGTTATGAACTGCATATATAAATTCAGAGTTGATCACTGGTGCTGTAGTCCCTGAGTAATGACTGATCAACATAGTCGTTTCCTACACTTTGGAAAATATACCTGATGAACATTTTGTCTTACCAATGCAATGTGAGGATCTCTGGCAAGGCGACTTTCACAATCAGGTGTTGGATGCTCAAGGTGCAGTGTGCCATCTTCTTGAACTGCTGCAGTACGTGCAGCGTTGGTACACTTACAGTGCTGTTACGGAGTGAGTTCCAGGATTTTAACCTTGTGACAATGTGATGGAAATGCAATATAGGTACCAGTCAGGAAATGTGAAGCTTGCTGAGGATCATCTCTATTGCCCCTTTCTTTCTAGATGCCAGAATCCAAAGATCTAGGAGGTATTTTTGAAGGCGCCTTAGTGAGTTGATGTAGTGCATCTTATAGAAGGGACACACTATTGCCACTGGACATTGTCAGTGGTCAGAATGAAAGTTTATGGTGGTGAATGACATATCAATTAAGTGGCTTACTTTGTCCTCATGATATCAAACTTCTTGAATGTTGTTCAAGCTGCACTCATCCAGGCAATATTCCATTATCCACCTGACCTGTGCCTTGCAGATTACAGGATTTAAAGACACAATAGCTGAATTACTAACCATAGAATTTACAGCCACTGAACTTCTCTTGCAACATGTACATTTCTGGTTCAGTTCAAGTTCTGATCAACTTTAACACCAGAATGTTATGTGATGGTCGAACCACACAACACAATGGAGGGTGTTCCAAATGTGAACATGAGACTTTGTCACCACAAAGACTGTGCAGTGATCACTCTTATGAGGTTGTCATGGATAGTTGCATTTGTAGCATGTAGACTGGTGAGGACCAAATCAGGTAGGTCTTTCCCTCTTCATTTGCATTGATTCAGTGTAACAGCCCTGTAAAAATCCTTTGAGACTCAAGACAGCCTGTTCAGTAGTGTTATTACCAATCCACTCTTGGTAATTAGTTTTCTTGTTTGTTTTTAAGAAACTCAACTTTTAGCTGCAGAAAACAATGTTATCCGGTACTGTTTACATGAGTCAACAAGTATCTTTTAATGTGAATTTAAAAGAAATGATAAGCTTTTGGATCCTACCTAATTAAGTTGCTTCATAATAATTTTGTGTCCCAAGTTTCAAACCAATTGAAGGAATGGACAAAGGACAATAAGGCAAACAAAGGGAAACTTGAGTCAGATTGTGAAAGCTTAATACTGAGAAAACTCCTTGGCGAGTTACAAAGGAATTAATTAAAAAGGAAACTGCACAGAATGTCACTGGATTAGTAAATAAGAGGCCAAGGCTAATGGGCTGAGGATATGGGTTCAAATCCCATTATAGCTTCTGATGGAATTTATATCCAATTGATTAATATTGAATATAAAGCTAGTATCAGGATTGGAGCTGAGAAACTAACATCAATGAGAAATCAGCCACCCTTAGCTGGACTGGTCTATATGTGACTCCAGGTCCACAGTAATGTATTTGACTCTTAGTTGCTTTCTGAAATGACCAACTAGACACTCAAATCAAAGGGAGTTTGGGATGGGCACAAATGTTGCCCTGACCAACAGTGCCCACATCCCATGAAAAAATAATAAAAACAGAGACAATGAAAAAACAGAGAGTAAGAAAATTTTAAAAAACGCCAATATGTTACATAAGTCACATGAAGAAGTAAGATGATAACTAAAGAAAGAATATGGCCAATTAGAAAGAAAAAAAGCAATATGTGTCCATAAGAAATGACATGTTTCTCAAGAAATACGTAAAACTTGCCTTCTCAAATGAGATGGCACTACAGACATTACACTTGTGGAGAAAAATTGTGAAGTACAGGATAACATGAAAATGGTGGGCTGAATTTTGCAATGTGGGCTGGGTCCCTGACATAACTCCCACTGGAGTCTGCTTGGTCAGCTAGCCCAGCAGCCACTCAATGTCTGCCAGACATTTAATTGGTTTCAAACAGTTCTTCTGGTGACCCCTGAGAGAAAGCAACATATAGTTACATTGGTGCTGCACTATCTCCAAGTTCCTCTCTGACTCACTCACCATCCTGCCATCAAAAACAGAAGGGCATAAGCCCTTCTTCATTCCTGAAGAAGGGTTTATGCCCAAAATGTCGATTCTCCTGTTCTTTGGATGCTGCCTGACCTGCTGCGCTTTTCCAGCAACACATTTTCAGCTCTGATCTCCAGCATCTGCAGTCCTCACTTTCTCATCAAAAACAGAAAGCCTGTTCTTCAGTGTTGCAGGGTTAAAATCTTGGAAATCCCTCCCTAACAGCATTGAGAGTCACTGCAATAGTTTTTGAAAGCAGCTCACCACCATCTCTTCGAGGGAAATTCGGAATGAGCAACTAATAGTGGCCTTCACATCCCATGAAAGAAAAGTAAAAGTGCAGTTCTACATGTGTTATCAGTTACTATGTGGACCTGTGCATCTAGATCCCTCCTTTCAATTCTAGCTCTAAGGAGATCTTTTTAATCCCAGCACTGGGAGGGCTTTTAGATCTCCCAGTTGTGACTGCAGGGAACTGTTTCTACATTCTTATTATACTGTCTCAGTTCACATTCCCCTTCTGCATGAATGACATCCTAAGTAATGGTGATACAGTTAGTTTTCTTCTTCACGCTTCAGTCCCTGTCCATTGAATAAATCAAAGACCAAAACCCTTCCATTACTACATATTGGTCCCCATACATACCTGACTTGTATTCACACACTTCTAATCCTGAAATTTGACCAACATTTTCAAAACAAAATTACACATAAGATATTGACATCACTGTGAATTTCCCATTCTGCCCTGATAATGGAAGGAAAGCCTCAGGGCTTTCACTATTTAGCCTCAGGGGTGAGACTGCCCCTCGAGCAAAGGTTTCAGATAACTTTGCCTCCTCTTTTGATGTCCTACAATGCCTGAAACACAGACTCCAGCTCAACACCAATGGAACAGGCACTTGCCACACATCTGGCTGTCCAGGACCATAACACTTTCAACAAACTTCCAAATGCCACCCCTATTGCCTACATATCTTCTTTCTGTGCTTGTGCAACCCCTGTCTTTCTCAAAACCTATTACATCTCGTACTTCTCCCAGTTCTGATAGAGGATCACTGACATAAAATATTAACTTTATTTCCCTATCCACAGAGATGCTGCCTAACTTCCTGAGTTTTTTTCCTTTTTTTTTTTGGTTTTTCTATAACACGGAGCCAAGAAGTGAATCCCCAGTTAGTGAAGAGTGAGGGCACTGGAATTGGGAGGGAGGGAGGCATTGGCAGAACTTTATCTCCTGTGGGACAGAAGATTCCAGAATCACTGCAATTTTAAATTTAATTCTACTGGCTAATACGTAAAAGCAGAATAAAATATTCGCTTCAACAGTTGTACATGTGAATAAATTTGATCTGATGTGAATATTGAAATTTGGCTTCATGACATAAGTTCAAATATTAAACCAAAGGCTGTATTTGCACCACATTTTTTGCCAGTTTACAATGTAGTGCAAGTCATTGTTTATGTTGAATTTTCATGTCTTTCACATGATATGGATCCATTTATTGGAATATATTGTCCCTTTCCCTGTAGAATGGTACTTTGCCTCTGACCAGTCATCATGACCAATGAAGGGGCCAGAATCTCCCACTTATCAAATCAATTCCAGACATCCTTAAGTGCTCATTAATAACCTTTTCCTTCTGTTCCAGATTTGTCCCAGGGCTCAGGTGATAATGATGACTCCGAAGAGACAAACATACAAGCTGGTCAACAATCTGAGTCAAATTCTGGAAAGCAACTGCTGAACGAGAAACAAGGTGCACTCAGGCAGATGACCGATGATTCGATTGCAATTATTTCTCAGGCTCAGGACGGTAGAGAGAGAAAGACGCTGATTGACTTTCCAACAGCCAACAACCACACAAAATTGACCGCAAGCCCTCTCTCAACAAAATGCTGCATGAAAAGCTGTACCATAAAGGATATCCGTCGACATTGCTGAGATGGAAAGCATGCTGACTCTAAATCTGTGTTTATTGAATATTCTACATGTGAACATTCAAAATCACTAATTCTCTAAACACAAGAGTAAAGTTTCTGTTATCAAGCTCCTGGGCTGGAAACATTTTAATCAGGCGGCATCTTATTTTGGGAATCTGAGCATATTAATACAGGAATTAGGAATAGAAGTAAACTAATCAGCCCCTCAACCCTGCTTCACTATTCAATAAAATCATAACTGAACTTATTGTGGCCTCCAGCACCACAAACCTACCTTCCCCAGCAAATATTAACTTCAGTTTTAGTCAAGAGTCTATTTACTTCTTTCCTGCAAATATTCAAAGATGCACTCTCTGGGAAAGAGGATAAAGACCTCTTAGAGGAGAGCAACATTTCTCCTCATCTCTATCTTAAATGGGAGACCTCTTATTTTTAAACTATTTTTCCTTTATTAGTCTCCCTTACAAGGGCAACATCCTTTCATCATTCACACTGTCATGCACACATATGAACCAAAGGCAGGTGAAGGCCATTCAACCCCTCAAGCCAGCTGTGCTATTCAGTAATTCATGGCTGATCTGATTAGATTAGATTCTCTACAGTGTGGAAACAGGCCCTTCGGCCCAACGAGTCTACACCAACCCTCCAAAGAATAACCCACCCAGACCCGTTTCCCTCTGACTAATGCACCTTGCAATATGGGCAATTTAGAATGGCCAATTCACCTGACCTGCACATCTTTGGACTGTGGGAGGAAACCGGAGCACCCAGAGAAAACTCACGCAGACACGGGGAGAATGTGCAAACTCCACACAGACAGTTGCCCAAGGCTGGAATCGAACCTGGGACCCTGGTGCTGTGAGGCAGCAGTGCTGACCACTGAGCAACCCATGATTGTGGCCTCAACTCCACATTCGCGTGTACCCGGATAACCTTTGATCTACCTCTGCCTTAATTATATTCTTGATCTGGATGTGCCAACATTAGACTAGAGTGGCCAAAGTTAAAAGTCACACAACACCAGGTTATGGTCCATCAGTTTACTTAAAAGTACAAGTTTGGGAGTGTTGCTTCTTCATCAGGTAACTAGTCCTGACAAATGAGCAGAACTCTGAAAGCTTGGACTTTCAAATAAACCTGTTGGAATATAACCTGGTATTGTGTGATTTTTAACTTAAATATATTCAATAATCCAGCCTCCACCACTCTCTAGAAGAGAACATCAGAACCTTTCCAATGCACTGAGTAAGAAATTCTTCCTCATTGTCCATCTTAAAAGCAAAAACCCCTTTATCCCAGTCTGTGTTGCCAAGTCTTAGTATCTCTCTGTAAGCAAAAGCTTTGTTTCAAAATCCACCCTGTCACATCTCCTCAGTATCATGTATGTCTCAATAGGAGACTTTAGGTGGCACAGTGGCACAATGGTTAGCACTGCTGCCGCACAATCCCAGTCTAGGACAACTGTCTGTGTGGCGTTTACACATTCTCCACATGTCTGCGTGGGTTTCCTCCTGGTGCTCCAGTTTTCTCCCACAATCCAAAGATGTATAGGTTAGGTGAACTGGCCATGTTCAGTTGCTCATAGTGTTCAGTGATGTGTAGGTTAGGTACATTCGTCGGGGTAAATGTTGGGTGGGATACTCTTCAGAGGGTTGACGTGGACGTGTTGAGCTGAAGGGCCTGTTCCCACACTGTAGGGATTCTAATTCTAAAAAAAAAGATACCCTCGCATTCATCTAAACTCCAATGAACACAGTGCCTACCTGCTCAACTTTTTCTCAGAATGATAACACACCTCATCCTAAGTATCAGTCAAGTTAAACTTCTCTGAACTGTTTTAATGCAACAATGTCTTTTTTCAAATAAGGACACCAAAACTGTACACAAGTCTCAGCACAGCCTTGTAGCTGAGGGAAGACAGCTGTACATTTTTTTCCCTATTCCTTTTGCAATAAACAGGTAAATTTAATTTACCTTCCTTCACGTGTGGCAATTGGACTTTAACAGTTTGTAATTCATGCAGAACCCTCTGTACATCAGAATTCTGTAAACTTTCAATTTAAATAACATTTTGTTTTTCTCATCTCCCTACTAAGATGGATAAATTTTCATTTTTGTGCACTATACTTCATCTGCCAAATCTTTTGCCAATTCACTTCATGTCTATTATTTTTCAGACTTCTTAAGACGTCTTCACAACTGAGTTTCTATCCATATTTGTGTCATGATCAGATTTAGTGGAATACATTTGGTCACTTAATCCAAATCAATGAGTAAATTGTAAACGGTTAAGGCCCAGTACTGATTTCTGTGACACACCAAAACATTCTGCCAAACTAAAAATGGACCTATTTTTATTATTTTAGCCAACTAAAGCAAAAGCATAAATTTCTGGAGAAACCCAGCAGGTCTGGCAGCATCTGTGGGAAGAAAACAGAGTTAATGTTTCACATCCCATGATTCTTCATCAGAGTTCATCAAAGTTTCTCCAGCAATTTCTGTTTTTGTTTCAGATCTCTATCATAGTTCATTTTTTGTTTAGTAATCTTCCATCCATTCTGATATTTTGCCCCTAAAATGACAAGTTTTTATTTCATGTCATAATCTTTGGTGTGGTATCTGTCAAATGCCTTATTTAAGGAAGGATTTATTTCATTGGAAGAAGTTCAAAGAAGTTTCACTGAGATGATCCCTGGTTTGGTGGGATTGCCTTATGAGAAAAGAGTAAACAGGTTGGGACTCTACTCACTGGAATTTAGAAGAATGAGATGTGTTGTTATTGGAACATATCAGAATTTTGTGGGGCTTAAAAGGACAAATGCTGAGAGGATGTTTTCCCTCATGGGAGAGTTCTATGACGAAAGGGCATAGTCTCAGAATAAAAGAATGCCAATTTAAAACTGAGTTAAAAATCACACAACACCAGGTCATAGTCCAACCGGTTTATTTAAAAGTACAAACTGTCAGAGTACTGCTCATTCATCAGGTAACAATTGAAAACTAAGGTCACAAAGAACTTCTTCTCTCAGAGGGTTGTGAGCCTTTAAAATTATGTGCCACAGAGAACTGTGGAGGCAGAGTCCTTGTGTATAGCTAAGATTGAAATACATAGCTTCCTGAACAGTGGGGGAATCAGGGGTTACAGGGAATGGGCAGTAAAGTGGAGATGAGGAATGTTGAATCAGCCATGACTATATTGAATGACAGAATAATCAAATGATCTACTCCTTTCCCTATTTCTTGTGGTCTTACAGCCTTCTGGGAGTCCAAGTATAGCATTTTCACATGTTGTTTAATACTTCTCCAAACAATTTGCATAAATTAATTTAACACAATTTCCCCTCCTCAAAATCATGACTAATGCCTGATTGCATTGAAAGTTTTATAAGTGCCCCACTATAATCTCCTGAATATTAGATTCCAACATTTTTCCAATGATGGATGTCAGATGGACTGACCTATTACAATTTGCCTTTTGCCCCCTTTCTTTAATAGAGGAGCTGGATTTGATATTTTCTAATCTGATCTGACTTTCTCAGATTCAATTTTGGAATTTTGGGAACTTATGACTAATGCATACATTATTTCAATAGCTATTTGCTTTAAGATCCTATGATAAAGTCCATCATGAGCTCGGAATTGATTGGCTTTTAGTTCTAATGATTTTCCAGGGCCCTTCTTCTGCAGATCATGATTGCTTTAAGTTTCTCACTTCCACCTCATGATGCACATTTATTTCTGGATTGTTATTTGTATCCTCTACAGTGAAGGCAGATGCAGAATGTCTGTTCTATTCATCTGCCATTTCTTTATTTTCCGTTATTAATTTCACTTACTCACTCACTAAAGAATCCACGCTCACTTTACTGACATTTTTATTTCTAAATATCTGTTGAACTCTTACTATATATTTTTACATTTCTAGCTAGCTTTCTGTCATACCCTGATTTCTACCCCTTTATCATTCCTTTAGTTATTTCTTGCTCATTACAATAATCTTCTAACCTGCCATTACTTTTACAGAATTGTACACTTTTTTCAAATTTTAAAAATTATTTTGATGGTAGAACCCAGCAGTCAGAAATATCTGCAGGATTTTAAAGTCCTAATTGTTGAAAGGTTTTATGAACTTTAATGATCTTTGCCCTCAAAGTCCCAAATGGGTGCTGGGTGAAAAAATTCATGAAATTTAATTTATCTTCTGTATAGAAATTACAACTATTGTGTGGTCCCTATCAAGGACCAATCTTGTAGTTTTTTTCAAAAATCTGAAAAAGATGAACAAAATGAAAATTTAACTTCCTCAGCTTTATTTTTATTATATCAGTTTTTTTTGTAAGCAATGCATTACATTGATGAAGAAAGATCAAAGTCTACTTTCATAGTATGTTCTTACATCACCATTTCTAACATGTTGTGAATAATTTCTGGGATCAAAGCATTTGATTGTCAACTATAACCACAAAGTTATTCAAAATAGAGAAAAGCTCCAATATGCCTGAAACATGAACAGAAGTGAATATTCAACAAAAGGAAAATTGTGAGGTGGAGGCGACCAGATTTGATCAGAAAATGTGTTTTAAGCAAATTGTCCAACCAGAAGTAAGAAATGAAAGCACTGGGATTAAAAAAAAACAATTCCAGGTGTGGCTTTGGGAAGGGGAGGCACAGACTTCATCTGGAGATTGCAACTTAGGTCAGAGTCAGAAGGACAGAGGTTTCGAAGAGAATGTTCTTATGAGGCTGTGGGAGGTTATTGAGATAGGGAGAGTAATGGCTTTGTAAATTTAAACACAGAGATAAAACTGCTGAATGGAAACAAAATGGTGGAAATAATTAACAGATCTAGCAATATATGTGGTGAAGAGAACAATGTTAAAGTTTCAGTTCTCTGGCTTTTCATTGGAAATAGGAAAAATTAGGTAGGTAACCACTTTTCAACAAGTGAAACGTGAAGGGTAGTGTTTGAAAGGAAGAAAAAAATGATTGATCTGAGATAGGATAAAGGACAGGAAAGATTATATTACCAAAGGTTTCATGACAAAAAAGTCAAAGGTTAGCTGGCAATGTGAAAAAAGGTAATTTCAGATGTCGTGTAACCGGTGGGATTTCCTTGAAGAGAAGTTTTTGAAATCATGAGGGATGTGGACAGAGTAGGCAGGGAGAAATGTTCCACTCAATAAAGGATTAAGAATGAGAAGGCACAGATTTGAAATAAATAACTGAAGCAGCAAATGCAAATTGAGAATAAACTTATCCACCCAAAAAACAGTTAGGATCTGGAAAACACTGCTCAAATATGTGGTGGAGGCAGATAAATTGAAGCTTCCAAGAAGTCATTAGATTATTATTTGAACAGAAATAATGTGCAGGGTTATGGGAAAAAGGCAGGAGAATAACACTAAGGATATTGCCCAGTCGGAGATCCAGTGCAGATATGATGGGCTCCTTTCTCCCATAACACTTCTCTGCTTCTATGATTCTGATTAGCTGGTATTTAAAACTAAATAAAGGAAGTAAAAAGAAATAAAAGTGGAACTTGCAAAGAAAAAAATAATCGAGTGGAAGTGAAGGTTATGAGTCCAGATTTTTGCAAATGCTTCAACCTAACAGTATTGATAAACATGATACTAAAATAGATCAGTTGGATCAAGGACAATGAATGAAGAGGTCTCATTGTGGGATAGAATATAGGTAGCAAGGTTTGCAGATGTTGCTGTAAATGGAGGACAAATGGATGTATTACTTGTATAATGAGAATACATGGCCATGGAAAAGTATTTAAGCATACTTTCTGAGATAGGAACAAGCACAAGAAATGCTAAATTGCTGAAAGTAAATGAATTTAATACTGAATAGAGTGAGGAGCCAACAGCATAGGTCAGAACAGATTTGGATGCTGAGGAGATAAACAATTTGGTTGAGTATGAAGTTAGGAGGGGTTGAATCAGTGGAGAAGATATAAAATCTGCAGTGGGGCTGAAGTCAATGGCTTTCATCTTACCAAAAACAGGAGGAATTCATGAATCACCCAATATTTGGGGCTAAAAATGGATTGAACCCTGACTTAGGGTATTGAAGACCTTGGTATGTAAACTGTCAATATCATTCCTGCTGGAGTTAGCTGGTGAGGAAATTTGATGCTGCGACAGTGTTGGTTGGCGAATCGCACAGTTAAGGGTTTAATTGTGCGCAAGCCTAGCATATGATCTAGCTGGCCTTCAATCCCTAAGTCACATGGTTTCTCTTAAAGGGAACTTTGATCACTCAACTGAAGTCTGGCAGAAAACTATTTGGAACACAGAAGGTCAAGGGAAGTAGTGCACCAGGTAAATGAGAGGGAGCAAAACTTCAACGGTACTATGTTGCTGATGCTAATGATCCAGATGAAAACCAGAAGAGAGATCATAATTCTTCAGAGGGAGCAGGAGACATTAAGAAGTAGTTTCTGAGAGGAATATGAGTACATCGTGAGGAAGGTAAATGTTTGGAATCTGGCCATCTTGTAGAGTGTGCCATCTTCACAAATGATTTTATTTTCATTCCATTGATATCAGTGTGATGAACCTCAGGCAGGTGCCAGTGGTACTGAATTATATTAACACCCAAATGGTAAGGGTGAAACTTAACTCACGTGACTTTTGTGGAAAATCACTGAATACTGTTACAGCACAGGAGCCATTTGGCCATCTGGGCTGGCTGTCCAAATGAGCAATTTACCTTGTGTCACTCTCTTACTTTCTCCCTGTTGCTCCACACATTCTTCCCTTTTAGATAGTAATCCAATTTTCTCTTTAATGTCTTGATTCATCCTGAAACCACAGCCCCCCCCACACCCCAAGATAGTGTACTTCAGATCTCAGCCACCAGCTGAGTGAAAAATGTTGCCCCCATGTCTCCATTTCATTGTTAGTCAATTACTTTCAATCCTTTCATTAATGGAAGCAGTTTCCCTTCTTTACTCTGTCCAGGAACCTCTTATTTCTGAGCCCCTCTATCAATTTTCCTCTCCACCTCCTCTTCTCCAATGGAAGCAGACACATCTGAACCAAATAGACAAAACAATAGAATTCCATTCCCCAAATCCCTGCATCCTATGTAATATAAATACAATTTGACGCCATCATTATAAATCAGCATAATTTGAAATAGGAGACTAGCCAATTGGTTGATTTCATTTAAAATCATGGTTACAAAAAGTGAAGCTGCTTGTTCAGCTGAATAAATCTGTGTATTTGTCAGCATTCTGGATGACCAAACAACATTGTTTAGAGAGAATTGTGTTCATAGGGATCAGTTGGCTGGACAGCTGGTTTATGATGTAGAGTGATTCTAACATTGTGGGTTCAATTCCTGCACCAGATGGGATTGCCATGAGGACTCCTCTTCTCAACCTCTCCCCTCACTTAAGGCATGGTGACCCTCAGTTTACACCACCACCAGTCGTTTCTGTCTAATGAGACAGTAGCCCTGTGATCAGGTAAGACCTCAAATCCTGAGTGGGTACATGACAAAGCAATCAGCAAATGTCCAACTCGTCACCTTCCAACAGTTGTGAACTCAGCCAATTGCAGAGATCTGGCTAGTAAGGTCACTTGTCATGTAGTCACTGCTGAATATGCAGCACTTCAAACCTCAGTAGTGGTGGAATCTGATGATCTGGAGAATACGGAGCAAGGTTTTTATTGACCTGCCTAATGTCAATGGAGGGAAAAGAGAACTGAACTCGAAAGGGGACACATGTTGAATTATGGAGGGGATCATTTAAATAAAAGGAGAAGTTATATCAGATCATGTAGAGTTAAGAGTGTGTCAAATGGAAGGGATGAGATTATGGCAGAAAGGTGGAAAGTTGGGCACAATTGATGGGGCAGGGGCTCTGAGGGGCTATTTGCCAATCTCAGGGGTTTGAGAATGCATCCTGAGGTCAGCTCTGCAAAGTCTTCCAGATAACATATGCCAAAGTTGGGAAAGATAGTCCACATACTGGTCAAGGAACAGCGAAGTGGAGTTACTTACATATTCACACTAAGACCTCAATTAAACCGTCATCATCCTGTCTAAATCCTGTCCAGGCAGTATGACAGACACACCAAAAACAAAATGCAATTGAGAGTGATCAGTCTTGGGAGTTCTTCATGTTGATTCCCGACCCAATGATGTTCCATGACATCAGGTCAAACATAGGCAAGGGATCCTATTGCTGATTACTACCTAATGTGTTTGTTAAGCAAATGATTCTGTGCTCCTCCTTCTTGCACACTACTTGAACAAAGCACTGAGAAAGCCATGAGAACAAATTGTACTCCGGGTGGGAGACATCAATGGCCATTGCCAAGAATGATACAATAGAACCACTACTAACTGAGCTGAGCAAGTACTGAAAAACGTAACTGGCAGACTGCACCTGTGGTGGAAAATAAGAGGATCAACAAAAAGTAAAAAAACTATTGAGCTTGATCAATCTCCCTATTGTGAGGTGCAGTTGTTCATGACAATACTAGTACGTATGTCCACCTCACAGTCCTTATGGAGATTACATTCCACCCAGATTGTGTCATGTGGCAATGTAAATGTTTTAAGCAGAATACATTCCGAAAGTCTGTCAGGATGGGGCTTTGCTGAGGTGTTATGGATCATCAGCAACTGTGCAACTGTACTCAAACACAACTTGTAACTACACAGCCTGGCATGCCCCTCATTCTACCATCACTTTGAGAGAGGATTGTAAGAAAACATGCAATGGTTGCCACCTGTTTTGTTGAGTTGAAACAAGCACAGTGTGTGCGCATGTTTTTCTTTTGGTAGAGTCTTGTGCACTAATACATCTAGCTTCCAATATTCAGAACTGTGAGCCCCAACTGATGAGCCTAAATTAGTTTGCAGAATGATTCTTCATACTCTGCATTATTTCCAATTTCAAAATTCCATTTAAAACACCTTTTCTATACATTCCACCTTTTAAACATGTTCACTGCCATTTAAATACATTTTAGATTATTATTAACTCACTTTGATAAGCTATTCAGTATAATTGCTGCCTCTCCAAAATCTTCTTAGACTAGCAGATACTTAGCATTTTTTTTTGAGGTGGAAAGAATACAAGGTCTGTGATGCTATTAAGATGTAAATAATAACTCTTTTATGTAGTTATTTGGGGATCATGAAAACCCAATACAAAATTTTAAATCCAGCAGTTTTCTCCTGAGTATTTGCAGACACATGATTGTGCTCCAATGATGACCCAATCAGAATGTTGGGGCCAATATGGTTGGGAAGATTTAATTTCAGTAATAGGCCAAATAAAACAAAGAATTGGACACCATGGAGAAAATAATGTTTAACTAACAGAACACCTTCCAGATTAGATAGTAAACTAGAAAATGAACGAGTATATACATATATTTTCTGAGCTAACCATCTTATCAATCTTGATAATAATTTGTATCTGCTATTAGAATTTTTGGATAACATTTACAAAGGTGATCTGTTCAGTGTCCACGATGCATGGCCAGAACTTGGTAGATTTTGGAAAACAAATGGTTATGTCACAAAAGATTATAGCATAGAAAGAAATAGTACAGATAATTGATGAAATTCCATCTGGTGATCCTTGGCTTAGCATTTATTTTGAAATTGCTAGAATATGCTCAGGCATTTCATCGACAGGTCACTGCTTCTGCCTTTATGAAATAGAGAAGAAAATTCTGTTGTACTAGATATCTATTCATTTCTAAATGAATCCTGGAGAGGCAGTAATTTCTTTCAGCCTCAGAGAACAATGAGACAATCTGCTTTGACACACAGAACAGAAAGCTCAATGGATGCTAAATTTTGAGCGAGTTCAGGCAATGAAACGGAACATTGCAAGGTAGATAAAATGAGAATGAAAATACATTCAGTGGATCTGGCAAATGCTGAAGTTTATGTTTAGCAGGTTAGATTAGAAAAGCAGGAGGCAATGTCAAATATATTTAGAATCTTGGATAGGTATTTAGTCACCTTGTCATACAACACAGAAACAGACCCTTTAATCTAAGTGGTCCGTGTTGAGCATAATTCCAAAATAAACTAATCCCACCTGCCTGCTCCTGGCCCATATACCTCAAACCTTTCCAATTCATCTACTTACCTAAATGTCTTTTAAATGTTATAACTGTACCCATGTTAACCACTTCCTCAGGAAGGTTGTTCCACACACAAATCACACTCTGTGTAAAAAGTTTGCCATTCATGTCTTTTTAAAATCTCTCTCCTATAACTTAAAAAAAATGCCCCTTGTCTTGAAATCCTCCATCCTAGGGAAAAGAAACCCGCCGTAAACCCTATTTATACTCCTCATGATTTTGTAAAACTCTATTAGATCACCCGTCAAACTTCTTCTCTCAAGAGAAAAAAGCCCCAGCCTACCTTTATTACTCAAATCTTGCATATCAAGAAACATCCCGGTAAATCTCTTCTGAACCCTTTCTATCCTAATAATATCCTTCCTATAACAGGGGAATCAGAACTGGATGCAGGACTCCAGAAGAGGTCTCATCAATGCCCTGTGAAACCTCAACATGATTTCTCAACACTTCTGGTCTTGTTAGACAATGGATATAGAGGTACTGGAAAAACTGCAGAAAAGATTTGCAAAAATCATGGCAGCTGAGAGATTGTCACTGAGGCTGGAGAGAAGTGAGAACATGGCTCTCTTCCATTCAGAAAAAGTTTGATGATCTACTGGCTTTTAAAATTATCACGGAATTTGAGACTATTGATGTAGAAATGGTGTTTCACTAAGGTTAGAATGCAAAACTGAGAGCCATCATTATTAGACAGTCACAAATAAATCAAATAAGGGAATCAGGATTTTTGTTGTACTCAAACAAAGTTGAAATATGCGGTTCAAGACATAATGCACAAATAAAGCAAATAGCGTAGATATCTTCAGGGATAGTCAAGGTAAGTGCATGTAGGAGAAAGTAAGAGATACATACTGCAGATAATGTCCATAGAAATAGGTTCAGAGCAAGCTTATGTGGAGCATAAACACAGGCATAAATTGAACATTTCCACGCAGTAATTTGATAGAATGTTGGCTAACATCCTTCACATAATTGACAATGTAGTCCACCTGCAGGACTAATAGATCTAATATATTAATGATTAGATAAGATTAGATTACTTACAGTGTGGAAACAGGCCCTTCGGCCCAACAAGTCCACACCGACCGCCGAAGCACAACCCACCCAGACCCACTCCCCTACATTTACCCCTTCACCTAACACTATGGGCAATTTAGCATGGCCAATTCACCTAACCTGCACATTTTTGGACTGTGGGAGGAAACCGGAGCACCTGGAGGAAACCCACGCAGACACGGGGAGAATGTGCAAACTCCACACAGTCAGTCGCCTGAGGCGGGAATTGAACCCGGGTCTCTGGCGCTGCGAGGCAGCAGTGCTAACCACTGTGCCACCGTGCCGCCCACTGCCACCATGCCGCCCACGGTGGAGGGAGGCGATAGATGAGGTACTATGCTTGAGATAGGATTTTGAAGGAGAGAAAAATAGGGTGGCTGATGAAGAGAGGGGAAAATGCTTATTATGAAGAGCGGGAGAGATGGGGGATTGTTGTGAAGGGGGATGGAATAGGGTAGTGAAGGAGAGGGAGATAGATCATGAGGGGAGGGGGAGATGGTGCATGGTGATGACCAGAGGAAGAGATGGAGTGGTGAGGAGAGGGGGAGGTGGTGGGTGGTGATGTAAGGAGGGGGAGATAGGGTGTGGGAGAGTAGAGATGAGAGATGGATTATGGTGAGGGGTCTTGGAAGTTGAGGATTGGTGGGGAGATGGGAGAAAGGTGATTTTGTAGGATAGAAAGATGAGCATGATTGGCGAAGGGCTCAGAAATGGGGAGGGGAGGTGAAAGAAAGAGGAGATAGGATATGCGATCAATATTTTTAAATCCACTGCTCCAACTGAAATTGCTTCAACGCTCACAATTTTTCACCCAGGCTCATACAAAGTCTGGGATACAGAATAAAAACTGGGAGCCACTGGCTTTAAAGGTATAAAGAATGTTATGGGAGTTAGGTAGGAAGCAATTTTCAGTGGAACCTGTGCTGGTGTCTTTCTCCCTCATACAATCTACATTTATATATAAATTTACAGAATAATCATCACACCCTACAATTTCGACTCCTTCATTTTATCTCACTCATTCCTACGACCTAATCCCCAGCTCCCATATCTCTGCCCCACATTCAAAGGCCCCAACTCCCACCATAGATTCCGATTCTTCATCTGCTCTAAAGTTGGACAGAGCTAAGATCAGGGACAAAGTCTTTGTGCTGCACTTCAAACAAATAAAAACATTCTCAATGAAACAAGTTCCATTTTTGTCAGTGCAGTCACTGCCTCCTAGGGGTTAATTTCCACCTTCAGTGCCTGGATGGTAAATTAGTAATTAACTATCCCCCAAGGATTCTCCCAAGATTACATTCTTTGCCTCTCCCTCTTCCTTATCTATATGTGACCCATTAGCAACATTCATTTCTGTGGTATGCTGATTATGTCCAGTTTTACCTTTCTAGCTCCTATTCTCTATCCTTACCTTTGCCCCGATAACATTGACGCTTTGTATGGTACTTATTTACTGAGTTCCAAATCTCTCAAATTGAAGTATTATTTCTCGCTAAAGTTGCCATCATCAACCTCAATCATACAGTATGTCTGCTTCCAGGGTCTTGGTAGTTACTGTGTCAGGAATATTATGCAAAACATTGAAATCTTGACCATGAGACCATCACAGATTCATATGGTTTCTATCACAAGTCCCCTACTATTGGCGGTGCAGCGTTGATTGCCTGTGCTCCCAACTTTAGCCAAATTGTTTCAATCTTTATCCAGGCTATTTCCACTGCTTGACAGTTCTGCCACATTCCAGGAGGCCTCTCATTTTCTTCACTTTGTGAACCTCATTTTATCCAAAACCCTACTCCTTGTACTCTACTAAGCATACATACTAAGGTCTCAAATTGGCAGCATGCCCAGAAAGCTTGGGGATATGGAGTCTTACTCAATCTCTGGCCGGATATGCAACATGACTGGCAGGCTGATGCAGGGAACTTGGCAGCAGCAGGCGACAGATGGAGAAGGATAGGAACAGGCACTCACTGGATGCAGGCTGTGAGTTGGGTGACGGAGATTGTGGATGGATTTGATTGGGGATCAGGTTGGGAATGGATATGATTCACTGGATGAGCAAAGGGGTGATTGAGGAATTTAGTCCAGAGATAAGGAGGGCTGTGAAAGGATTCTGTACAGGGTATGTGAGGAGTTTCTCTCCTCCACAGGAGCTCTCTTGACAGGAATGATTTTAGACAATGTAACTTAACCTCTTCTCGACCATCAAGGCCTACTCCCAGAGCTTTACTGTCAGGTGATCCACAGTATGGCACAGCTCCATGAAGTTTAGTTCAGACTAAGTTTGATGTTGATGATAGTATCTAGTTGGTAAAGCAATTCTCTGCCTCCTGTAGATTGCAATTATCAATAACAGTGTGACCACAGGTCAGTAAATCAATGTGACCTAATTTTAACTGTTGCTATGCATCATTTCTATAAAATAAAAAAAACTGTAAATGCTGGAGATGTGAAATAAAAACAGAAATTGCTGGGGAACTGAACAGATCTGGCAGCACCTGTGGGAGAAAAGCAGAGTTAATGTTTAAAGTCTCTTTTTGAATCTCTCCTGGCACAGTTAGAACTGTTAGTGTGCATAAAATCTCAGAGAATAACCAGTGATTTTTCATAATTGATTATGGGATTGCTGAAAAAAATAATTTTGAGACAGAATGAAAGGATAATGAAGTAATCAAAATTGTCTTTATTCAGATTGTTAGACTTTCAGTGTGGCTACAAGACTGTCAGTCCTTAAGAGGAATCACAACAGAATTTTTCTATAAATACTGAAGCACATGACAACATAAAGTTTCTCATAGCCAATATTCACTGTGGGATATTAGCGTAGAGACTATTAAATTATGCAAGATTTTCCAATGATTATGAGTAAAGAGTTCTGCAAGATCTGTCAGCCTGAAATTCCAAACTGGGCTGTCGACAAATCCCTCTTTTTATGTAAGGAGTTTGAATTTGTTTAATCTACTTCCTTGCTTTAAAATCTGACTGATTCTGAATCTGTGCTTATCAAGTATTCCTGAACCACAGATCTCCAGTTGCCATCATTTCATATTTAACACAATTCTGAAGTAAGCCTCCAAACATTACAACCTAACACACAACATTTCTCTACCAGTGGGATTTCTCCTAATTGGAATTGCCTACGGGTGATTCTGCTTGAAGGAGCAGCCTGATTCATGCCATTTCTTTCAGTCTCAGAGCCAAAGGTATCTGACATCTGATTGTGTTGCTTGTAGTCATTGTTAAGTGGTTTCATCCTCTGACTTGTCTTCATCCTCATTTTCTTGGCATGATCGTTCTCAATGGTAGCTCGAGCATGACCTAGAAGAGAAACCAAATTCCAGCAGTGAAAACAAAAGGAAAATCAATTTAATTTTCCCAAGGAGAAAGTGAGGACTGCAGATGCTGGAGATCGGAGTCAAAAGGTGCGACACTGGAAAAGCACTGCAGGTCAGGCAGCATCTGAGGAGCAAGAGAATCAGCGTTTCGGGCATAAGCCCTTCGTCAGGAATGTGGAGGGGGGAATAATAGGAGGGTGGAGGTGGGGCTGGGGGAGGGTAGCTGGAAAGGCAATAGGTAGATGGAGGTGGGTTGATGGTGATAAGTTGGAGGAAAGGGTGGAGCAGATAGGTGGGAAGGTGGATGGATAGGTCAAAAGGGCAGAACCAAGTTGGAGGGTTGAATCTGGGATGAGATGGGGGAGGGAAAATGAGGAAACTGGTGAAATTGACATTGATGCAGTGTGATTGTAAGGTCCCAAGGCAGACGATGAGGCGTTCTTTCTGCAGGCGTTGTATGTCTTGGACTTGGCAGTGGAGGAGGCCCAGAACTTGCATGTCCTTGATAGAATGGGAGGGGGAGTTGAAATGGCCAGCCACAGGGTGGTGGGGTTGCTTGGTGTTTGTGTCCCAGAGATATTCCCTGAAATGTTCCACGTATTGGTGTCCTGTCTCACCAATGTAGAGGAGACCACATCAAGAGAAACGAACACAGTGGATGAGGTGTTTGGATTCGCAGGAAAATCTCTGCTAGATGTGGAAAGATCCTTTGCGGCCTTGGATGGAGGTGAGGTGTGGGCACAGGTTCTTCATCTCTTGTGATGGCAAAGGAAGGTGCCAGGAGTGGAAGGGGTTTGGTGGGAGGGCGTGGACCTAATGAGGGAATCGTGGAGGGAATGTTCTCTGTGGAATGCTGATAGGGGTGGGGAGGGAAATATATCTCTGGTGGTGGGGTCTGACAGTAGGTAGTGGAAATGGCGGAGGATGATGGTTATATATGGAGACTGGTAGGGTGGAAGGTGAGGACCAGGGGTTCCATCCTTGTTGAGGTTGGAGGGGTCAGGGTCAAAGTCAGAGGTGTGGGAAATGGAGGAGATGTACTGCAGGGCATTGTTGATCACATGGGAGGGGAAATTGGGGTCCTCGAAATAGGATGACATCTGGGATGTCCTGGCATGGAATTGCTCTTATTGGGAGCAGGTACAGTGGAGGTGGAGGAATTGGGTGTAAGAGATCGCATTTTTATTGGGGCTGGCTTAGTTGGGGGGGGGGGGAGAACATGTCGTCCAAGTAGCTGTGGGAGTTGGTGGGTTTGAAGCAGATGTCCGTGTTGAATCGGTCGCCAGAGATAGAGACAGAGAGGTCCAGAAAGGGGCGGGAGGTATTTGAAATGATCCAGGTGAACTTGTGGTCAGGGTGGAAGGTGTTCATGAAGTTGATGAACTGTTCAACCTTCTTGAGGGATAACAAGATGGTGCTGATACCGTCATCAATGTAGTGGAGGAAAAGATGGAGAATGGAGCCAGTGTAACTGCGGACAATGGACTGTTCCACCTTCCTGATGAATAGTCAGGCATAATTGTGGCCCATAATGATTCCCATGGATACAACATTAGTCTGAAGGAAGTGGGAGGAGTCAAAGGAAAAGTTTTTGAGGGTTAAGACTATTTGCCAATTGAATGAGTGAGTCGGTGGAGGGGTACTAGTTGGTCGGCAGGAGATGAAGAAACGGAGGGCTAGGAGGCCCTTAACAGTACCGTTATCCCAGTCAGTATTGGGAAATGAAAGTCTCTCATTATAACTATCTCTTATTGCACTGTCACTTTGTACTTTATTCCTCTATATCCTTTCCGCTGGTAATACATTAAATATACTGAGCAATGTCATTGCACTCTTCTTATTCCTTAGTTCTGGCTAAATCAATTTTGCCTTTGAACCCTTGTGATGTCCTCTTTATTCAGTTTTGTAACACTGTCCTTACCAATACTGCCGCTCCTCCTTTTCCTGCTATCCTAACTTTCTTCAACTGCTCGTATCCAGGAATATTTAACAACCATCCTTCAGCCAGTTCTCTGTTATTACATTGTATTTCCACAGACAATCTGTGTTTGTAAGTCACCAATCCTATTAATTGTATTTTGCATATATACAGTACAATCCTGATTTAGAGTGTTTTAATTTCTCCCTTGTTCCAATCAGGTTTGGGGTGAGAGGGGAAAGATATAAAAGAGACCGAGGGGGCAACTTTTTCACGCAGAGGGTGATGTGTTGTAGAATGGGCTGCCAGAGGAAGTGGTGGAGGCTAGTACAGTTGCAACATTTAAATGGCATACGGATGGGTACATGAATAGGAAGGACTTGGAGGGATATGGGCCGGATGCTGGCAGGTGTGATGAGATTGGGGTGGGATATCTGGTCGGCATGGACAAGTTGGACCGAACAGTCTGTGTCCATGCTGTACATCTCTATGACTCTATGACTATTTGCTTTCAATTCCTTATTCTTGTGCTATCAATCTCTCCCAATACTTTAGTCCTTTAGCACAGCCTCCCCAACAACACTATCAAAATGCCAACAAGGAACTCACCCAGCTCTGTCCAGTTCCAATCCGTCCAGTTTGTACAAGTACCATTATCCCCAGTGACAGTCCTGCTATCCCAGGAATGTAAAGATGGCATTTGTTTTAATGTCAAGATTTGTGCCAGTAGAGTGTGAATGTAAATTCAGAGCAAACTTGCTCTCTGTCAAACTAGTTGGCTGGACAGCTGGTTCAGTTCCCATAATGGCTGAGGTTGCATGAAGGACTCCCCCCTCAACAGTGGCGTTCGGAACCTCAGAACCTCTCGAATACGATTGTTCTTTGCTATACTCAAAAAGTCACATAAGTGATGAATGAAGGAGAACGAACATTTCACCAGAGATTCTCTGCAAAGCTCTTTATTGAGCTAGTTAATATTCCTTTGGCTGCATCCTTCCATGTATAGCAAATCCTCATGATCTGTACAAGGAATAGTTTCACTTGATTCTGCTATTTGAGCCTGCATGAATACAGAAATTTCTATTCTCACTTCTCATAATCAATTAGAACCAATTATTTAACACATGGTGTTGCTATATTTTGCAGATCCTTATATCAGAAAGCTTACAAGTAGTGGGCAGCACGGTGGCACAGTGGTTAGCACTGCTGCCTCACAGCACCAGAGACCCAGGTTCAATCCCTGCCTCAGGCGACTGACTGTGTGGAGTTTGCACGTTCTCCCCGTGTCTGCGTGGGTTTCCTCCGGGTGCTCCGGTTTCCTCCCACCATCCAAAGATGTGCAGGGTCAGGTGAATTGGCCATACTAAATTGTCTGTAGTGTTAGGTAAGGGGTAAATGTAGGGGTATGGGTGGGTTTCGCTTTGGCGGGTCGGTGTGGACTTGTTGGGCCGAAGGGCCTGTTTCCACACTGTAATCTAATCTAATCTAAATCTAAATGCCTTAGCAGAAAACATAAAAAGGGAGCACAAAACAATTTTATATTAAGATGCAATTAATAAAAAGGATTTTCTTGTTGAAGCATTTACAAATGTCTTCTATTTAACTTCATTAAAGTTAAAGATGATATCATTGTATTATAGAAGGAGGAGTTAGAAAAAATAGATTGGATAATCGCAGATAAGCAAGAGGCACTTAAAAGGTTGGTTTGAAGTGAGAAGCTACTCAGTCCAGATAGGAAAGAATACTGAGGGAAATAACTACCAAACCCCCTCCTCAGCTCAACAGCTTCATTCCTGATGAAGGGCTTTTGCCCAAAACGTCGATTCTTCTGCACCTTGGATGCTGCCTGATCTGCTTTGCTTTTCCAGCACCACACTCGACAATGATCAATGACTGTTTATCAACTCTGTTCAGTAGCAAGATTTCAATACTCACTATATGGATGATGAATGAGAAGTCTCCATGATGGAAACCCACAGACACGGGTTATTTTATCAATCAATTGTTCACGGCACAGCCTTGCCATACGTAGGTTTAAGGGCTTCGCAGAGACGGTAAAATAAGTTAACAATAACCTGAGTGCCAGGATGCAAATCAGATGCTTCATTGCAGATTCAGCCTCGCTCACTGTACAGCCAATTCCTCCACTCACAATATAACAATCTATCATACAAATTGGATTTGCCTTTATCGACTGAGCTAAATTTGTCCTCCTTCCTGAGCCTCTGGCCGGATTGTATTTCTCAGTGTATCTTGCTATTTCCTCTGTGACTTTAATGTTCATTTATTTTTTTCTTACTTTTATACCAGCTTTGATTCCTTATTGTAACTCATCACTGTTTTTAATTAACTTTTGTCCTTTTTTCTACTGCCTGTGATTCCTTTTCGGTTCGTCAAATCTGCAACATTGTGACAGACATAGCTATAAGTCTTTAACCAGTGTTTAGTTTAACCAGTTTGTATTTATCATTGATATCTTACTGCTCCGATGCAAACCAAATATTGGGTGAGATCTCTGTTGTGTTGCATTATTAAAGATTCCTGAACTGTCACTATATCGTTACAGGTAGCTTTGAGCTCTTTATGTCTGCATTTCATTAATATTTAACACATTTTCTTATTGGCTGCAGTGTGCAGTCAGTTTAAAGAGACACATTTCCACATAGCAGTCATTAAAGTGAACAAATCATAGGATCCCTACAGTGTGTAAATAGATTGTTTTGCCCATTAAGTCTGCACTGACCATCCGAAGAGCATCCCACCCAAACCTAGCCTTCTAGCCTATCCCTGTAATCCTACATTTACCATGGCTAATCCACCTAGCCTACACATTACAGGCAATTTAACAACGGCAATCCACCTTACCTGCACCTCTTTGGACAATGGGAGGAAACCAGAACACCCAGTTGAACCAAACACAGACATGGGGAGAATGTGCAAACTCCACACAGACAATCATGCAAGGATGGAATTGAACCCAGGTCTCAAGCACTCTAAGGCAGCAGTACTAGCCACTGAGCCACACTGGTCTGGATCAGTTGTATTCATGATGCTGTGGGAGATAAAGGAGAAAATTACAATGGTTCTGATCTAAATTTTAAATTCCTATCTGGACACAGGGGAGGCGCCAGAGGACTAGAGGACAGCTAAGTGGTTCAACTTTTCAAGAACGATTGCAGGGATAAATCAAAGCATTACAAATCAGTGAATCTCACATCATTGGTAGGGAAACTATTGGTGAAAATTCTGAATGAGAGAATTAATCTCCACTTGGAGAGGCAAAATTTGATCAGGGATAATCAGCACGCCCTTGTCAGAGGGAGCCAAAAAAAACTGCAAATGCTGGAATCCAAAGTAGGCTGGCACGAGGCCGGAAGAACACAAGCCAAGCAGCAGAGAGGGGTTACATTTGAAATGTCAACTTCTGCACCTCCTGATGCTGCTTGGCTTGCTGTGTTCTTGTCAGAGGGAGGCCATGCCGAATACATTCTGTTGAATTTTCCAAGGAGGTAATCAGATGTATTGATGAAGGTAGTACAGGCGATATAGTTTTTAAATGAATTTCAGAAAAGCTTTGAAAAAGGTATCACATAGGAGACTGATAAACAAGATAAAAACATGTGAGATCCAGGTTAACTTGCCAAGTTGGATCTAAAATTGGCTCAGTGAGGGTGGAGGGTGTGGTTGGAGGCCATTGTCCAATGGTATAACAAAGGGATCAGTGCCACGTGCTTTATTGATTGTGATATGTGTGAGCATTATAGAAGAGAAATTTAGGGAGATGATAAGCAAGTTAACACATAACACAAAGATTGGTTGAGTGGTCAACAGCAGGTTCATAGTTCCTTGAAAGTGGAGTCAGAGGTAGACAGGGTAGTGAAGGAGGTATTTGGTGTGCTTGCCTTTTTTGGTCAGTGCAATGAGTACAGGAGTTGGGGTGTCAGGTTGCAGCTGTACAGGACATTGCACCCCAATCACTGTCAGCGAGCTGCAGTATGCAGATGATGCGTGTATATGTGCAATCTGAGAGGATGTACTCCAGACCATCGTCAACACCTTTACAAATGTATGTGAGAGCCTGGGTCTCACTCTGAACATCCGCAGGATGAAGATCCTCCACCAACCTGGCCTGGCATTGGAGAGCAAATGCTTGATCATTAATATCCATTTGGAGGCCTTAGAGAATGTTGACCACTTCCAATACCTCAGGGGTGTCCTGTTGGCCAAAGCAGCTATTGCTGAAGAGATCCAGCATTGCCTCCAGTGTGCTAGCACAGTCTTCAGCTGCCTGAGGAAAAGAGTGTTGGTGGACAACAACATCAGATCTGACACCAAGATTATGGTTTACGGAGCTGTGGTGGTTTCAGCACTCCTATATGGCTTTGTGACGTGGGCTGTCTACAGCAGACACCTCAAAGCACTGGAGCAGTACCATCAATGTAGCTTGTGCAAGATCCTGCAAACCTGGCCAGGAAGAAAGACGCACCACTATCAACATCCTCGACCTGGCCATCATCCCCAGCATCAAGGGACTGACCACCCTTGATTAATTGTGATGAGATGGGCACATCACCCGCACGACTAACACAAGATTCCCTAAGCAGGTGCTCTACTCCCAACTTCAAAATGGCAGAGTGAGCCCTATGTGGATAGAGGAAGTGTTTCAGTGACACTCTCAAGGTCTCACTGGCAAAGTGTGGCATTCCCACAGACAGCTAGGAATCACTGGCCCAAGACCATCCAAAATGGAGGAGGAGTATCTGGGAAGGTGTCAAGCACCTTGAGACTTGCCGTCTAGAAAAAGCAGAGGCCAGGGGCGAAAACAACGAAAGGAGCAAGCTGCTACACCAATCCCTCATGCACTCCTTCCTGTAACCACCTTCTACCCCAAAGTATAACAGATTCGGTAATCATGATTTAGAAGTAGCCGTATTGGCCTGTACAGCCATTTATGGACTCACCCTGAGAGTGAAACAGAGTCATCCTCTTCTGTGAGAGACCGCCAATGAATGGATTAACAAATGGAGAGCATCGTTTAGGCCATTATTGGAATGCTGTGTTCAATTCTGGTCCCTGCTGTAGGAAAGATGGTGTTAAAATTGAAAAGATTTACAAGAATATTGCCAGGTTTGGAGGGTTTGAATTATTGGGAGAGGCTGAATAGGCTGGGGCTATTTTCCCTGAAGCATTAGAGGTTGAGGGGTGACCTTATAGAGGATTTAAAATCATGGGGGACATGAATAGGGTGCATAATTAGGATCTTTTTCCTTGGGTAGGTAAGTCTAAACCTAGTGGGTGTGCATTTTAAGTGAGAGGGGAAAGAAAAAAAAGGACCTGAGTTGCAGAGAGGGTTTCACACAGCGGGTGGTGTGTATGAATAAGCTGCCAGAAGAAGTTGTGGAGATTGGTACAATGACAACATTTAAAAGGCATCTGGATGGGTATATGAATAGAAAGGATTTGAAGGGATATGTGCCAAATGCAGGTAAATGGGATTAGATTAATTTAGGATATTTGGTCAGCATGGATGATTTGGACTGAAGGGTCTGTTTCTATGCTGTACATCTATATGGCTTTATGATTCTCGGAAGGTCTCAGCTAACAGGAAGATATAGATGTGTGGTCAAATGGACAGATCGGTGGCAGATGGAATTTAGCCACAAAAAGTGAGAGTCATTGCATTTTTGAAGGTATAACGAGATAAGGGAACACTTAACGAATGGCAGGATACCAGGAAGCTCAGATAAACAGAAGGATCATGTGATGCTTGTCCACAGATCCCTGAAGGCAGCAGACAGGTTAAGATGGTAGTTAAGAGGGCATATGGAATTGCCTTTGTTCAATGTGGAATAGCTTATTAAAGCTGAGATGTTATGTTGGAGCTGTATGGCAATTTATTTCAGCCACAGCTGCTGTTCTGGTCACTATGCTGTAGGAAGAATATAATTGCACTGGAGCTAGATACAGAAGAGATTCACCAGGGTATTGCTTTGGATGGAGTATTTTATCTATGAAAAGAGGCTGGATAATCTCAGGTTGTTTCCTTTAGAGCAGAGAGGTTTGAGGGAGGACCTGATTGGGGTCAAAAGTAACTTCTCCCCTTGAGTGAAGGGTCAGTAATGAGAAGACACAATTTTAAGGTGAAAGACAGGAAGTTTCAAGGTGATTTGAGGGAAAAAACTATTTCACACAGATGGTGGTGGCAATCTAGAAAGCAATGCCTGGAGGGTAGAAGGTGGGAAAAAAACTCAAAATCTTTTTAAAAATATATGGATGAGCACTTGAAATGTCATAACGTTCAAGGTTAGGTCAAACACTAGAAAATATGATTAGTGTCAATAGGTCAGCCAAGCTCTGTGTTCATGAAAGAAATAGTAAAGGGAGACTTTTTGACATGGAGCAGTGAATGAGATTGGATACATGAGACAGAGTTAAATATTGGAAAGGCAGCAGGAAGTTAAATACAAACTGATTACTTTGAACATTTACTTCAGGCAGGGCAAAGATTGTGCTGTCAAAACTTTCCTTGGCCTCAGGAGAATTGAGTGAAGGAAAGACCAGTCTTCAGGAAATGAATATAAATCTTTCCAGCACTCTTACTGATCAAAGAGGAGCAACTCTATCCTGGTGCCCACGCTGCACCAAATTTCGAATCTCCCCTTTGCCACCTCTGCTTGAACCTTGAGGATTACTAAAGCTCTACTTAATATCCCAGGATCAGACTCTACAACTGAGTTAAATTCTTAAACAGTTTCCCAGGGTCAGATGTACCATGAAGAAAGGACTCAGAATTGACCCTCAAACAGTTCCTTAGTGTAAGAATATAGTTCAAAAAATTAGAGATGCATGTAACAAGGTTAATGCAGTGATCATAGGGAATATAATCTTCGAATAAAATGATTAAGGTGACAAAGAGTGTAGGAGTGTAGGAGCTCATCCGTTGTCATTGTCCAATAAGTTTGAGATTTTTTCAGCTTGTCTGAAAGAAGGCAGTGACTGCAGAGTGATGGGTTATCTGACTGTGGCACAGGAAGCCATTCAAGTGAGCACCAACAAAGAAACATAATGGAAGCAGGAGGTGCTATAAGCAAAAGGATTAGCACTGTTCTCTGAAGCAAAGAAGCTGAGTGCAGCTGTCTGCCCAGAGCCAGGGTTCAGAACATCTGCTGGCCTGTAATTTGCAGTGGAAGGTGGTGAATCCAGTTAGTATGGTTTACATTGATACCAACCACATAGGCAGAAAAAAGAGATTGTGCTTAGGCACTAGGTACCAAAGTAAGAACCAGACTTTAAAAGTCATAGTCATTGGATTATTACTTGAGTCATGTGCAAATTGGGATAAGAGAAATTAGAGATATCAACTGTGGCTGAAAAGCTGGGGTTGAAGGAGAATTCAGGTTTGTGGGAAACTGACATCAGTACTGGGGAAAGTAAGACTGTGAATTCATGAAAACAATGCATTGCTAAAGTGAATTTGCAAATTACATTAAAGTATATATAAAAAGAGACACCCTGGTAAACATTTGAAGAACATTTGTGGGCGGCACGGTGGCACAGTGGTTAGCACTGCTGCCTCACAGCGCCAGAGACCCGGGTTCAATTCCCGACTCAGGCGACTGACTGTGTGGAGTTTGCACATTCTCCCCGTGTCTGCGTGGGTTTCCTCCGGGTGCTCCGGTTTCCTCCCACAGTCCAAAGATGTGCAGGTCAGGTGAATTGGCCATGCTAAATTGCCCGTAGTGTTAGGTTAAAGGGGTAAATGTAGGGGTATGGGTGGGTTGCGCTTCGGCGGGTCGGTGTGGACTTGTTGGGCCGAAGGGCCTGTTTCCACACTGTAAGTAATCTAATCTAATCTAAAAGAACAAGTCAGAATATACAGAATGGATACATTTTAACAGCAAATGAGTAATTCCAAGGGGCACACTCACTATCCAAGGTTAATGATCAAGTTAAAAACAATATCAATCATGTAGAAAAAATACATAATTTCACAATGATGAGGGCAGATTAGAAGATGTAGACAGAATATTAAAAACAGCAAAGATGACTAAAAGTTTAAAGAGGAGGGGAGAATTAGAGTATGAGACAAATCTAGCTTAAAATAAAGAAAGTTTAAAAAGCTGAACAAATGTGAATGCTGTTCCTGAAGATGCTGAGTTTGGGAACTTTAATAGCCAAAAATAAGGGGATGGCAAATGAATTGATCAGGTACCTTGCATTGGTGCTATGGAGGACATAAATATTATTTTGGAACCAGCTATAAATTGAGAAATGGAAAGGAAGGAATAACTGAGCAAAATTATAATCATCACAAAAGAGGTACTGAATAAGTTCTCAGAACTGCAGAGGACAAGTGCCTAGATACTGATTGACTTCATTGCAGGGTCTTAAAACAAGTGGCTAGTGAGATAGTTTTTCAGAACTCTGTTGATTCGGTAAAGGCACCATGAGATTGGAAGATAGCAAATTTAACTAATTTATTCAAGAAAAGAGGAAGACAGAAAGAAAGCCTGTTAGCTTAAAATCTCTCATATGGAATATTTCAGAAGCTATTGCAAAAAAAAGTTGTAGCAATGCACTTGCATAAGTTTGCAGTATTTAGTAATTCCTGATGGAATTAATGTACTTAGAGGTCCAGAAGATGTTGGATAAACTGTCACATCAAAGGTTATTGCAGAAAATGAAAACTCACAGTGTAAAGAGTAACATATTGGCCCAGGTAGAAGCTTAGCTGGCTACCAAGAAGCAGACGGTAGGCAAAAATGAGTGCTTTCAAGTTGACAAGATGTGAGACAAATGGTGCACATAGGGTTCTGTGCAGTGTTGGAACCTCACTTGCTGAAACATTATATAAATTGTGTAAATGAAAAGTATGGCTGCCAATTTTGCTGATCTCACAAAGATAGGTAGGAAAGTAAGACATGCAGAGGACATAAGGAGTCTACAAAAATATTTAAACATATTAAGTGAATGGACAATGATCTGCCAGGTTAACTATAATGTCAGAAAATGTGAAATTGTCCATTTTGGCAGGTCACATAAAAAAAACGGAGCGTATGGTTAAAAGCAGTGAGAGATTGCAGAGCTCTGAAATACAGAGGGAGCTGGGTGTCTTCATGTATGAATCGAAAAGGTTAACATGCAAATGCAGCAGGTAATTGGGAATGTTAATTGAATATGATCATTTATTATGAGGTGAATTGAATACAACAATAAGGACTTTATGTTTCAGATATACAAGGCATTCGTAAAACCATATCTTGAGTACTGTGTACAATATTGGTCTTCTAATTTAAGAATGGTAAATGCATTGAAACAGTAAAGGTTTAAACTATATCTGGAATGGGTGGGTTGTCTTATGAGGAAAACCTGACCAAGCTATTCATTCAAGTTTAAAAAAGTAAGAGATGACTTCTTTGAAACACATATGATCTTGAGGGGTCTTCATAGGTGGGATGTGGATCAGAAGTTTCTTCTTGTCGAAGAATCTAAAGTGAGGGCTCACTGTTTAAAAATCAGGGATTACCTATTGAAAACAGAGGTTAGCCAATTCTTGTTTTCCTAACAGAAGATTGTGGGTCGAAGTTGGGGGCGAAGGGTGGTGGGGGAACACCCTGAATATTTTTAAATTAGAGATGGATAGATTGTTGTGAAGCAAGGCGATGAATGGCCATCAGAGGTAGGCAGGAATGTGGTTTTGGGGTAACAATCAAATCAGCCATGATATTATTAAATGGTGGCACAAGCTTGAGGGGTTAGATGACCTATCCCTGTCCATTTTCATATCCATGTTCATAAGAAGACACAATGGACGTCCTTGGGAAAGCAATTTTTGAGGTAAGAAATAGTTTCTAAACCAGATTCTAAGTCAGGATCTCAACAAATAAATGCTTCTACGTACATAATTGGGAATATAGAAAATGATGTTATTGTTCACGAACATATCAAAGAAGCAACAGAAACATTCAAAGATATTGAAAGCTTTTGAGAATCATTTCAAATTCAGAACTAATAAAAGTCTCATAGGAGAAAGTGAGGACTGCAGATGCTGGAGATCAGAGCTGAAAATGTGTTGCTGGAAAAGCGCAGCAGGTCAGGCAGCATCCAAGGAGCAGGAGGTTTCTGAACAAGGGCTCATGCCTGAAACGTCGATTCTCCTGCTCCTTGGATGCTGCCTGACCTGCTGCGTTTTTCCAGCAACACATTTTCAGCTAATAAAAGTCTCAAAAGAGCAAGATTTAACAAAAGAGTGTAGCATCCATGACATAGAAAGGAAGGCAAGAGAGAAGAGGCAGTAACAATTTTGGTTAGGGAAAGCATCACAACTGTACTTAGGACATTCCTGGGAGATCGGCAATGAAGCTATATGGGTGGAACTGAGCTGCAACATGACCCCAAACTCCAATTTGTGCAGTGGTAATATCTTTACCTCAAGGCCTGGTGGCCTGGATGCAATACTCATCAACACCAGAGGTGTGTAATAATATCACGGAGAAAGTTGATTAGAAAATATCAGCAATTTAGCAATACTTTGGAATTGTGCTTCACGTACAACCCTCCTGATTGTTTTTTCCATCAACTTAGATGATTTTGAGATTGCTCACTAAGCACAACTTAACTGTTAGGAATCTGCATTCAAAGTCACCTCAAAGAGGATTACCATGTGCATGAAATGTTCAAGTCAGCAAGTACTTCATATGCTATATCCTTCAATCATCATAACATATTTCAAACTGACCTATTTGTGGTGTTTGCTGAATACATATCAAGCAAGTGAACAATGTTTTTGGTCCCAAATACTCATAATGATTTTAGATAATGTGCACTGTAGTTACTCTGACAAAATCAAACAAAACGATCTTTACTCTCTTATTGCACAGCAGAAAGAAAGTTCCATCTGAACTTCACTAGAAAACTCTTGACACCCAAATCCCACTTCTGCTATCCCTTGTCAGACCACATAAAGGTAAATATATGAACGGATTAAAGAAAACAGGCAACATTCTGCATATTAAATTTAGGCTCAAATCAGCCAGTGTTCAGATTATCAGACTTTGGACACATAAAGTTTGCATTGGGAAGGTCTTGACATTCTGAACTATATGCAAATTGCCGGGGAATTTGAATTACTGACAAGAAATTTTCTTGTTCCCAGTGACCTTCCACAATATATGACACTTAGCTAGAGTATCGGATTTAGTCAAGTCTGATATACTTAGCTTGATTGTTATACAGGGTATTATTAGTCTAGTCATGGATATCTGTACACAGATGGCAGGTATGGTTACACAGTGGTTAGCACTGCTGCCTCACAGTGTCGGGGTCCTGGGTTTGATTTCAGCCTTGGGCAACTGTCTGTGTGGACTTTATACAGTTTCCCCATGTCTGTGTGGATTTCCCCCAGATTCTATGATTTTCTTCCACAGTCCAAAGATGTGCAGGTTAGCTGGTATGGTTGCACTAAATTACCCATAGTGTCTAGGAATATGCAGGTTAAGTGGATTAGTCAGGGAAATACGGGGTTACGGAGATAGGGTAGTGGGGTGGGTCTCTTCGTGGGTTGGTGTGGACTTAATGGGCCAAATGGTCTGCTTCCACACTGTAGGGATTCTGTTTCTATGATGATCCATCCATACACTCACTCCCCCCTACTCGAACTTTAAACAACTTTCTTACCCCCAAATAAATCCACAGAGCGCACCCTACCTACTGACTCACTGACACATTACTCTCCAACTAACTGAGTTGGCTGACTACCCAACTACAATCCCGTTCCTCCAACTATGTCCCCCAGTCTTCCACTTTCACCTGACCAAACCTATTATCTCCATCTCAACCCAAGTACCATTGCTGACCATGCTAGCCCTCACCACATGACTATCTTCCCTGACCAGACTTGACTACCCACCATCCAACAAGTGCTCATGTGACACCAGCTGACTAGCTCCAACTAGCCATCCCTTCTACCCTGATCAGTTCATGACCTCCAACTCAGCTACCCTCCTCACTTGCCTACCACTTTACACATCTGCCACCCCCATCTATTTAGCACCTGACTTCACTTGCCAACTTTACCTACCTGCCACCTCACCCACCTGATGCCCTGCTTATCTACCTATCTACCATCCTTTCCATTTAACCAATCATTCATTCATTCCTGGAATACTCCACTCAACCAAAAACCAACCACCAGCTCCCTGAATACAGCTTCCTTTCATCATGATGATCACTTTCTCATACATCTGCTGCCTTCATGAAAACTTGCAAGCTGGTTGAAATCAATTGTGCTATAGCTTACTCACCCAATCCACAGCTACCTGTTCAACCCACATTCTGCCTTGTCTTCCTTCTTAGTGTCCTATGTGGACCAAACTCACTGAGTAGGATTTACCTGTGGAAATCTTAGACAAGCTTAGAATGACCACGCAAGGGAGGTATTTGGTAAACAGGTTTAAGACAAACCAGGCCCCTGTGCAGCCAACTTCCATCACAGAGGTCTCAATGCAAACCCCTCATGCACTTACGAAGAGGCACAGACAGTATTTCTTTATTGGAACATAGGAACATGAGTAGGCCATTCAGCCCCTCAAGTTTGTTCTGCCACTCAATGAGGTCATGACTCAATATACATGCAGTTGGCCCATATTAGAGAACAAAGAAAACTTACAGCCCAGGAACAGGCCCTACGGCACTCCAAGCCTGGGACAATCCAAATGTACTGTCTAGACCTGTTAGTCAGTTCCTAAGCATTTGTATCCCTCTGCTCCCCACCTACTCATGCATCTGTCCAGATGCATCTTAAATGAATCTACCATGCTGGCAACATGTTCCAAACGCCCATCACCCTCTGTGTGAAGTACTTGCCGCGTGTATCCGCCTTAAACTTTCCACCTCTCATCTTGAAAACATGACCTATCGTTATTGAATCCTTCACCCTGGGAAAAAGCTTGTCTCTATCCAACCTGTCTATACCCTTCATGATTTTGTAAACCTTAATCAGGTCCCCCCTCAATCTCCTTTTTTCTAGTGGAAATAAACCTAACCTACTCAACCTCTCTTCATAGCTAGCACCTTCCATACCAGGCAGCATCCTCGTAAACCTTCTCTGCCCCCTCTCCAAAGCCTCCACATCCTTTTGGTAATGTGGCGACCAGAACTGTACACAGTATTCTAAATGCAGCCGAACCATATTTTTTAATGCCTTTACTTCTCAGATTTAAAATTAACAACTGATCTAGCATCAACTGCCATTCGTGGTAGAGAGTTTCAAACATTCACCACCCTTCATGTAGAAGTGCTTCTTATCATGTCTCCTGTACAGTCTGGCCTTAGTTTTTAGACCATGCCCCTTGCTCTACAATCTCCAACCAATGGAAATAATTTATCTTTATCTACACTGCCTATTATTGTTAATATCTGAAATACTTTTATCGGATCACCCCTTAGCCTTCCAAATTCTGGAGAAAATAGGCCTAATTTGTATAATGCCTAAAGTCCAGGTATAATTCGTGTAAGCATATGTTGTACTTCCCTCCAAGGCCAGTATATCCTTTCCAAGGTGTGGTGCCCAACCAGCCTTTTGAATAACTCCAGCATAACTTTGGCATCCTTATACTCAAGTCTTCAAGATTAAAAATGCCAGATTCCATTAATTTTCTTAATTTCTGTCTGCACCAATGGTTTGTGACAGTTTAAATGTCTGTGCACCTGAACTTCCAAGCCTCTTTTGACATCCACTGTATTTAACCTCGTACCATCTAGAAAGTACCCTGATCGATCCTTTTTCAATCCAAAATAGATTACCTCACACACGATCGCCATTCATCTGCCACAGTTTTGCCCGTTCACTTTGTCTATCAGCATCCCTTTATAAGTCTATGCTAACATCTACATTGCCCACGATTCCACCTAACTTTGTGTCATCAGCAAATTTGAATATATGCTTTCTATGCCATTATCCAAGTCATTTATAAATAGTGTGAATAATTGAGGTCCTAACACAGATCATGTAGGCACCACTGGTCATATGCTGTCAATGAGAACTACCCATTATCCATACTTTCTGTCACTTGTCTCTCAACCAATTTCCCAGTGATATCAATAATTTGCCTTCGGTTCCATGGGCTTCAACCTTAGTTAACGGTCTCTGATTTAGGACTTTATAAAAATCCTTTTAGAAGTTCATCTTCTCATTTACTCATTCACTTTTACTCATTCATGGGATGTTGACTTCATTGGCTGTGCCAGCATTTACTGCCCTTGACATGATCATGGTGAGTTGCCTTCTTGAACCACTGTAGTTGATTGGGGTAGACAGCACAAAGCCATTAAGGAGAGATTTCAGGATTTTGACACAGAGGCATTGAAGAAATAATGACATAGTTCCAAATCAGAATGGAGAAAGGTTTGGAAAGGACATGATGGTCACATGAAGCTGCTGCCCTGGTCTATCTGAGTGGTGGGGCTCATGGGTTTGGAAGGTGCTGACAATAGGGATTGATGAATGCTGCACATGAGCAAGAAGTGCCCCTCTTTGGAGAAACAGGCAAGCAAATCATGCTGAACTCAACAATTGAGGATGCAATTGCTTTGTTCCAGGGACTAGCAATTGTTAACTAAATAAGGTACTACTCCACCAACCCATTCAATAGTATTCACACTACACCATAAAATTTACCATATAATAGCTAGAATTAGAATCCTTACAGTGAGGGAACTGGCCCTTCGGCCCAACAAGTCCACACTGACTGTCCGAAGAGTAGCCCACCCAGATCCATTTCCCTATATTTACTCCTGACTGATGCACCTAACACTATGGGCAATTTTGCACAGCCAATTCACCTAACCTGCACATCTTTAGACTGTGGGAGGAAACCCATGCAGACACGGGAAGAACATGCAAACTCCACACTGACAGTCGCCCGAGGCTGGAATCAAACCCAGGTCCCTGGTGCTATGAGGCAGCAGTGCTAAGCACTGAGCCACCATGCTGCCCCTTTGCCAAACTAATGATATAACTAATGTCATAAAAAAGGTCTTATTATGTCTTCTGCTCCCAAATCCTCAAACTCTCCAGCTTTGTGACAAAGTGTCCCATTGGTCACTACACTCCATATTTCTGGAACAGCTGGATCAAAATAACCAGTAAGAAATACAGAGCACCATTGAGATTGGAAGATATTTTAATGGAGCAGTAATCTGCTGATGATGGCCGCATCATCGAAAATTTTGACAGTACAATAACTGGGCAATCAAATTCCTCATCTTAAAATATTTATTAATAACATATATGCAAAAATTGGGAACTTGGTAAATTCAAATTGACAACATATGTTCATAGACTTTAATACAAAATCCAGAGTGCAATAGAGCTTTTTTTTTTACTATTCTTTAAATTAAGGGGAGCTACGTCTTGCAAAATGTTATATTTATGTTTATATTCAGATTTTTCACATTTTAAAGTCTATTCCATTTTAAAGATAGTCTGAATTGTTATATATGTTTTACTTGAATCATGACAATTTTTACACCTGCTGCCATGATGATTTCTTAATCATTCTAATGATTGTCATTTAGATGGTCATCCATCTAAACATTGCCAGCTATCAGAACCCAATTATACTCAGACTATCTGCAGATGCTCTCCTCAAGTAATTTATTGTGGGCATGTTGCACAGCAGTAATGGGATGAGAGGGAATGCTCAGAAGAGGAAGTGAGCAGAAGGGCATAAGGGATCAGGAGAAATGAGTCTTATCCACCTGGAACCTTGCTGGAAGATGCTGGAGCCATTTGCAAGCACTAAAGACAAACAGTTCTCTGAAAAGTAGCTGATCCATTACCACAAGCACATCCTCCCATCATCATCTCTGAACCATGAAATAAAATGTGGGGAATCATGTCACACAGAACAAAACACTTTGGTCCTGAAAATCAGCTCTTAAACATTAACAAACGAAACTGTCTCCCAACTGATAATGCTTGCTGTAACGTTCTTTATTGTTCAACAGCTATTGAACTATACCTGACTCTAGAATCTGCACACACAATCTACTCCCTTCCACTCTGCCAACTAATATACCGTTTCTTCTCAGTAAAAATCCCAGATTATTGTTAGATGAAGCAGCACTCCTTATTTGGTAAATTTTGAGTTGCTTCAAGGTCTCGAAAGCAATATTTTATTGTGGAATATTTTAGTCTCATTACTAAGGAAGGGCATGCTTGCCTTTGGGGGAATACAGCAGAAGTTTCCTGAACTAATTTAGAATGAGGGACAAGAGATAGGCCTTGCCTGTATTCTTTGTAGTTTGGAGGAATGGTAGGATATTCAATGAAATGTAAAAGGCATACCAGACTTGAAAAATACCAGGTGATGCCAGACCGGCTGACTTTTTTCAGTATTTTCTGTTTTTATTGTCAAAAATACTTACAGAACTAGACAGGGTGGGGATTAGATTAGATTCCCTACAGTATGGAAACAGGCCATTTGGCCCAACAATTCCACACTGACCCTCTGAAGAGTAACCCACCCAGACCCATTCCCCTTTCCTGCCTCTGACTAATGCACCCAACAGTATGGGTAATTTAACATAGCCAATTCAACTGCTCTGCATATCTTTGGACTGTGGGAGAAAACCCACGTACACACAGGAAGAATGTGCAAACTCCACACAGATAGTCGTCCGAGGTAGCAATCAAACCTGGGTCCCTGGTGCTCTGAGGCAGTAGTGCTAACCACTAAATCACTGGGCCACCCTTGGGAAAATGTTAACCCTCATCAAGAAATGCAGGAATAAGGTCTCAATCTCAGAATAAGGTTGTTTACATTGGCAACTATTTCTTCACTCAGAAGGTTGTGAATTAGGATTTTCTATTCCAGAGAGCTGCAAGTGCTTCTTTAATGTTCATGGAGACACGTCAATAATATTTTGAATATTAAGGGTTTTAAAGGATAACATACAGTTTTAGAAGTTAAGTTGAGACAGAACATCAGCCATGATTTTTTTTGAATGGGGAAGGACTTTCAGAGTGCCAAATCCTCTGCTCCAGTTCTCATTTATGACGTTTGCATGTTCCTGGATAAAACCACAATGGAGATCATTAGACTAGAAGAGTGGGAAGGGACAAGGTGAAGTGATATTTGAAAATTTGAAGAGATTATTTGAAACAACAGAGCAATGTAGCAGTTTGAGTAAAGAAAAGCAGTTTGGGTGGTGGTACACTGGGTGGCATCCCTGCTTCTCAACCAACAGCTAGGAGTTCAAGTCCAACTCAAGAGCTTGATGACCGAGGAAGGTGCATTTTTCACATGGCCAAATGGGTTGTGTATCAACTTCTAAATCCTTCCAATGTATACCAAAAACAAGCAGTAGAGAAGTGAGTTTCCTGGTCAACCATGTGAAGGAAAGAAGATAAGAGTTTCTACCATCACTATCCATAGATCCAGGCTATAGTGTGCAAGAAGAAGTGTATGTTATCGCATTAATTCAACCTCTTTTGGGGTTGCTGATTGGGGCTCAATTAGCTAGATGGCTAGTGTGGAACAATTTGAAGCTAACAGCACATTGCTTGAGTCTTTCAGGACTTGCTACTTTGTTCTTTCTGTCGTGGAGATATTATGGGTTGGAACTGCTTTTGGACAGAGAACTCAAGGAAAAAAAAGTAACGTGGGACAGGAGAAGTCAGAGAGTTTGATGGTTATAGTTCAACAGTAAATAAGCTCCATGAAAGGAATAGTAGTTAAAATAATTAAGGATTATCTAAATGGGCATTAATTCATTAAATGTTAGACAAATTAATAGTACAAATAGAGATAAATGAATTGGCATTTTTCTCCATTACAGAAAAATAACAAAGACTGGAAATATCCTTCCTTAGATGGATAGAGGAAGATATAGAGAAATTATTATGGGAATTTTGGATATGGTCCCACAGTGTTTCTAATAGTGAGTTCTATTTCAATAAAATTGAGCAGAATTACAAACCAAATTTGGTGTCTCTTTTTTTCTCACAAAGACTTCAGAACTCTTTTGCCTTAAAAAATGGTGAAAGCAGAGTCTTTGAATATTTTTAAGGAAGGGGTATCTAGATTCTTGTTAAATAAGGGGGTGAAATTATATACAGGAATATGGAGTAATCAGAGCAGCCATGATCTTAATGTGTGGTGAAACATGCTTGAGGGGCCAACAGGCCTACTCCTATTTCTACTTCCTTTGCTTGTATGTAAAGAGCTGTAGAGAAAGTCACTGAAACACAGATAGATCCAGAGTTGGTTCTGTCTGTCATGTTGTTGCTGCACCTTTTGGAATGCAAACATTGATTGCTGATGACAAATTGCTGACTACTGAGGAGCTTAGATATGCAAAACAATCAACAACCTCCAATGTGACATGATCAATGATGATTGATGATGGTGTGGCAACTGGACTCTGACGTCTTTTTGATGTTGATGGTCAAATCAAAATGTTTACAGTCTGTCCATCTGATTCTAAAGGTGCTCTTTGGTATGGAATTTTATTGTGGCATCCTTGTCACAGAAGAACTTCTACATGAGAACGCGATGCACTTTTATCTCAGAGATTAGACAGGAAAGAATGACAGGCTTTCCCTCAGTTCTGGCATGCAAATAGACTTCCTCTATAGAACTGAAAACTAATAATAGTCAGAAAGAGAAGAATACACTAAAAAATAACTCTGCTACACATCAATCACTACTGTTCTCAAAGGTTTCTGATTTGTCCATAGCTGAACTTACCCATGATCTTGCTATGGAGAGAGGAGATCACAGTGAGCAACTTAGATGAGCAGCTAATTCTCTCAGCTAATTAAATATGCTGCCTCTCTTCACATGGCCAAATACTTGGATGAAATTGATGAAAGCAGCATATAGCAATCTCCTTTTTAACTGCAGTTCATTTGCTGCTGTCCGACCGAAAAGACCATGGTGATCATGTATGCTTTGGTTCTAGAACCATTTTGGGTTTTGGTTAGACATCTCCAGCCAGGATCTTCAATCTGTTAAGGGCAACATGGACAAATATTCTTTCCATAGGCTTTTCAAGAGAGAAACTTAGATGGTTATAATTGTTCTAGTAAGCATTATCCTTGTGGTCATAACTTTGCAAACTGTCCCCTTCCTCCAGGAGAGATAGAGACATTTCTAGGTGCCACTACATTGCTTGCTGTCCATGCTGATGAGTTCAGATTGTATTGAATCATGTTCTGGAGCTTTGCCAACATCAAGTGGGTTAATAACTTTGCTAAACCCCTGCAATATGCAGTCGATGTCTAGCTCTGCCATGAGAGCTGAACTTTCTGTGATGTCCAGTGCTGTCCTCATCTCTCCAGTTGTTCATTCCAGTCAGTGATGGTGTCCAATGCGTTTGTTTTCAACGTGACTGTTTTCTTTAATGATAGACCTCTTGATTTTTTTTGCCACATCAATACATGCTTCTAATACAGCCTGTGTCAAAAGAAACTTGGGTGTCAGTTAGAAATGTATCTAATGGTTGTTGGTGTAGCATCTAACCACCATTTGGATTTTTGTATCAAATATCTCTTAGTCCATTCAGAAACCTCTCACTTTAATAATACTTGTAATTAACGAGAGCAAACCATGTAGTTTCAATGACAAGTTCAGTCATATTGTTGTTAGCATCAAACCAGTCAAGATTCTTTCCATTCCACAGTGAAACTCCAATGAGTCAAATTTGGAAAAGCTGAAATTCCAATTCACAGATGTCAGCCATTCCCACTTGCAAAATAGAAGGATGCCCATGATAAGCAGGCATTCATGTCCGGTAACTCTAGAATAGCCAAACTCAAGCACACTTATAATATGATGAGGCAACCAATCGAATTGGATTTCGGCCATGATGGCACTTTAGCCTGCAGCAGTGGCTGCAAAATGGACATAACTGCATGCTGAACAAGGATGCATCAAGAGATATTTTAACAACACTTTATGAGGCTAACAAAATAATCTGATGACCTCCAGCATTTTTGAGACATAGAAAGGGAAAGTGGACAGATTGTATCAACAGATGATGAGGGAGACTATCATTCTGGTGACCCTGAAGAGTCTGCTGAATGTGCACCTGCTCACCTTCCAGTTTCTCTAGCAGAAGCCACAAAGTCTGTGGAATTGTGGTAGGATTTCACACACTGCAGTATAAAAACCCTGAAAACCTGTTTGAATACGTTGACATCAGAAGAAAGCACACTTACAAGTTGTTCAACTACAATGCGTGTTTCGTCAGTGTGAATTGATTGTAACGCAATTGATGAATGATGGACATTGTATTAGATAAACATAAACTTTCTGCTGTGTGGTTATAGCAATTTTTATTAGAAATCTTCTACAGTGTGATTTTCTATAGCGTTTCCATAATGCGATTTTCCATAGCGTGAGGTTACAGAGGAACACAACTGTCGAGTTATAGCAGAATGACCTGTAAGCAGAAAAAGATTATGGAAGCTTTCCAGACCTAACTCCCAAATGTTTTCAACTTTTGACCGGGTGCAAAGTAAAGTCATTGCATGGTGTGAACAAATTGAATAATAAATATATTTCTCATGTATCTACTGTGTCATTGTGTCTTCATTTTCAATTGATATACAGTGTGCTTTTAGATAAATTAGGTTATATAGGGGCTTCCTCAGCTACTTTGTAGCTCCAGTAAACATGAACTTGTGGATGGACCCCCTGCAACTTAATTGTGGCCTTGTTTGTATACTTTGAGTGTGCAGTATTGCACATTATTCTTTGAAAGTTTGTCCGATTTCACATTCAATGTCTGCATGTGAATGCTGATGATTGCATTTTTAGTAAATTAAGGAACTACTAGCTCTTTATCTAAGCAGATAGTACATTAACATTCCAGTGTTGCATCTTGACCATGACGCTGGATGATTGTGTACAGTCATGGTTGCTATTAGCTCAATTGTTTGGTGAATGATGCCAAAGATGTGGGTTCAATTCCGATATGAACTGAAGTCACCATGAAGGTTCCACTTTCTCAATCTTGCCCCTTGCCTGAGGTGTGGAGACCCTCAGGTTAACCTCATCACCAGCTATCTCTCTAATGAGCGAGAATTGTGCTATGATCATCTGGGACCTTGGGAAATATACTTTAACATAGGAAAGATGTGAAAGCATTGACAACAGTGTGGACGTGGTTCACAATAACGGCATCAGGAATGAGAAACTTCAATTGTAGGGATAAATGGAAGAAGTTGAGACAATTGTCCTCAGAAACAATAAGGCTGAAAGAAAATTTGATAGAAATTTTCAAAATCATAAGCAGGCTTGATTGAATCAATAGGCAGAAGTTGTTCCCATGCATAAAATGAGGAAGAATAAGAGGGGGTATAAAATTAAAGTGATCTGTAAACAAAGCACGGGTGTGGTGAGAGAAACTTTTTTCACACAGAAAGCAGTTAGGGTATGGAATGCACTGCCTGGAAATGTGATGGAGGCAGACTCAGTTCAGGTGTTCAAGAAGGCATTGGTGGTCATTTGGATAAAAATGGTGTACAGGGATATAGGGAAAAGGAGGACATTGGCTCTAGGGAATAGAATCGATGCAGCCCCATCGATTGACCTCTCTCTACATCAGAACAATTTGCTGATTCTATGAAATTCAAGTTATCTCTTTCCATTTTCATTTATCTTTCTCATGCCATAATGTCGGCGACAAGTAGGCCATATCCCTCAAGGTTCATATCCAATCATAATTTTTTTTACTGATTTCAGTGTCAGAGTTCTATAGTCTGAAAAATTAGCTTCTCTAGCACAGCGTACAAATGTAGATATTTGCAAGATTAAATGACCTTTTTGAGTTGAACAGGGAATAGAAAAAAGACTTTCTAAATCACTTGCTGCAGGTTTAACCATCAAGTGCATGAGTGCCTTACAATAAAGTCTAATCATGCACTTCCTCGAAACTCAGCTTGCGTCAGGTGACAATTTAATGTTTTTCTTTTGGTGATTTACTTTCAGTGAGTCTTGTCTCCTGGAGAGAAGCTAATGCGGCCTCACCTGCTGTGCTTTTCCAGCAACACACTCTCAACTCTGATCTCCAGCGTCTGCAGACCTCACTGTCTCTTATGTCATTATGGAACTTAGCAATCTCCATATAATTCACAGCTGTTTTGCGGCCATGGCCAACCAGCTATGAGTTTATCTGTCAGTCCCCACCATTGTCCTGATGTTCCAGTTTGGTATAAATGGTACTTTCAACCTTTTCATTAGTTCGCCTGCCTGATGCAGTGTAAGTGATTTTTTGTAAAAGGCTCTAAGCTGCAAGCTTCCCTCGAAGAAGTTAGACATCAATGGATCAGCACTTTAATTGTTCAGGGTCGAGCTTCTAGTGGACAGTGGCTAACCAGTGGGAATGCCGATCCTTCCTACTGTAAGAGATAGTCCACAACAGCCATTTATTATGCTACTTGAATTAAGTTTGCAATTATTGTTTCCTACATTGTGTATCCAACAGGTTGCTTCGATGTGTCCAGAGTGTGATTAAAGACAGCTAGTTTCTTAAAGTCGCTGTGCCAACTTGCTTCTTATTTCCCACCTACACCACTGCTTACATGACATGAAGCAGAGAATTATATGGGGAAGTGTCTCCCTGAGTTTGCAAAGATTCTCCATCCCCAAACTGTGTCCCCATGTGGTTACACATGGAAACTGGGGTTTCCTCATTATCCATGGTAAAGCTTCAGAGGATCTTGGGGAGATTTTGGCCTCCAGGCATTCAGTGTGTCAGTAATTCCCAGCAATGGCAAATAGCTGCATAGAACAGATGAAGTTGACAGGCGTAAACCTAACAAAAAAAAAATAGTGGAGACCAATGCCTAAATAATCCTGCATTTTCTGCAGCCAAGTTGGCACTATAGTGTTCTGCATCCCCTTAGACCTACCTGGTGAGGTTGAGAGGGGCAGATGTGAAAAACCCAGGCACTCTGTAAACTTTGTCCACACTTGCAATCTGAATAAATCACACCAGTTTTGCTACACAGCAATATGATAACATAGGAAAATAGAAAAAAAAAATCACATCTTTTAATTGAAGTTGATGCATTGAAGAATGTCATACTCATTTTGTGTATGGCGATTTGATTAAATTCAATGCCCAAAAAACAAAACCTTCATGGATAATTTATGTGTCCAGCTAAAGGGCAGCGAGGAACATGGACCACAAAACATGATCATGAAGCATTTATCAAAATGTTGTCCTTATTAAGTTAGGACATTGTGGATTAAAATTCTTGGACAAATTTCAAAACTCATTCAGAAAAGGGACAAAAGTTAATGTAAAACGTGATGATCAATCAGAGTAAGGAAATGATATCATAAGAGGAGGGAGTATCAGATAAATAAAGAAGTCAAGGGCAGAGGAAATAAGATATTCAGACTTAATAGAAGTATCTAGTCAAGTAGGAGCTTGAGACCAGAAAATATATTTACATCAATCAATAAAGGCAGGTTCCATTTGTGCAGGAGTATTATTAGAGAGTGAGTGGAGCAATTGGCTCCAGGATCCTGAACAGACTCAAAGAGGTTGAAGCTGATCACTTGAAAGCTGCAATGAAATGTCTAGTGTCCATCCTGGCAATTGGCCTGACATTGTCTTTCTTTACAAACTCCATAAAGGCTGAAGAAGAGCATGAGGTGAAGAAATGGTGTGGTCGAGATTTCATAGAAAAACTTCTTCAACTCTGTGTAGGCACGAGAGCTCGCATTTACCATGCTTACGGTGAGTATTGACTTCTCTTCTCTTGACTAAATTAGTCAGGTATATGTTTGAATTTCATGCCTAATGAAGAGTGCCCTGATATTATTGATCCATGGGGCAATAAAACACTAATTAGTTTAATTCCATGATCACTCATTTTGCCTAAATGAGGAGGGTGAACACGTGTTGTCTCTCTTCCCTTTCTATAACATTGGTTCATTTAAACCAAGTAACCAAAGAAACAATACAATCAAAATTTTACCCATAAGCTTTTATCCATATCTTTTGCATGGATCTGCATGTTTATCCTTCTTGCCTTAGCCATACATTCCCTATGCAATTGTAACACAGAAAATAGGCGCAGACGTGGGTCATTCAGCCATTTGAGCTTGCTCTGCCATTTAATATGGTCATGGCTGATCATCCAGATTATTACATTGTTCTCACTTTCTCCAGTTGTCAAATAATTCTATAGAAGCTGTTTGGGTAACTCAAGCTCCCAGATGTAACACCTCACAGGGCAATAATAATTTGCATCAAAATGTGCTGTCCATTCACCAATACTTTTGCTCCATTGAAGTCATACTTAGATTTTGTTTCATAAGGAGTCAGTGGTTCCTCCTTCATGAATAATCAATACTCCTCTTTAATTAGGAGTCAGTATAAATGTACTCACAAGGAACTTTGGTCACAATAATTTGCTGTGATTCCTGTTCCAAATGTGGATTCCAATTCATTGTCCTCAAGATTTTCTTATCAATCCAATTCCCATTAATCCTCAGTGTAAGATGGGCTGGGTTATTACAATGTGTCATTTGCTAGTAATGAAAATACCATATTAACCATGTGCTGTCTACTGATTTGCTTGATAGTTATGCATTGTCAGTTGAATGGGCTTCTTAATGTCTGAATGCTTCAGCAGGAGGCCCAAATTTGTTCAAACTGGTTGAAGAGAGTCTACCTAGAAAAGCAATGAGTGAGGATTCAGCCACGCAGAAAGCAAGTTCCACCCTTCTCTGATGCCGCAATGACAATCTGGTGGTGGACAGGACGACTACTGTTCACTGCATCCACTGATCCTAATTCCTCCTCAGACAAATTCTGCAAAGGCAGGACAGTAAGCAGCTGTGTGGCGATAGCCAGCAGTCGAAACCCAAGAATCTGAATGAGGGCATAAATGTTCCCAGTCAGGTAATCCACCTGAAGAAGACAGGAACGTAAAAATAGAAGTAAACCATTTAATCTACTATTTAACAGTAAAGTGGTTTACGATCCAACGCTATAGAACATAGAACATAGAACAAAAGAACATTACAGCGCAGTACAGGCTCTTCGGGCCTCCATGTTGCACCAACCTGTCATATCAATCTGAAGCCCATTCCACCCACACTATTCCATGTACGTCCTTATGCTTGTCCAATGATGACTTAAATGTACTTAAAGTTGGCGAATCTACTACCGTTGCAGGCAAAGCTTTCCATACCCTTACTACTCTCTGAGTAAAGAAACTACCTCTGACATCTGTCCTATATCTATCACCCCTCAATTTAAAGCTGTGCCCCCTCGTGCTCGCCGTCACCATACTTGGAATAAGGCTTTCCCTGTCCACCCTATCTAACCCTCTGATTACCTTATATGTCACTATTAAGTCACCTCTCAATCTTCTTCTCTCTAATGAAAACAGCCTCAAATCCCTCAGCCTTACCTCGTAAGACCTTCCCTCCATCCTAGTAAATCTCTGCACCCTTTCTAAAGCTTCCACATCCTTCTTATAATGCGGTGACCAGAACTGTACACAATGCTCCAAGTGCAGCCGCATGAGAGTTTTGTACAGCTGCAGCATGATCTCATTGTTCCGAAACTCTACCAATAAAAGCTAACATACTCTATGCCTTCTGAACAACCCTGTCAACCTGGGTGGCAACTTTCAAGGATCTGTGTACCTGGACACCGATATCTCTCTGCTCATCTACACTACCAAGAATCTTACCATTAGCCCAATACTTTGCATTCCGGTTACTCCGACCAAAGTGAATCACCTCACACTTGTCCACATTAAACTCCATTTGCCACCTCTCAGCCCAGCTCTGCAGCTTATCTATGTCTCTCTGTAACCTACAACATCCTTCGTCACTATCCACAACTCCACCAACCTTAATGTCGTCTGCAAATTTACTAACCAACCCTTCTACACCCTCATCCAGGTCGTTTATAAAAATGACGAACAGCAGTGAACCCAACACCGACCCTTGCAGTACACCAGTGGTAACTGGACTCCAGGATGAACATTTCCCATCAACTACCATCCTCTGTCTTCTTTCAGCAAGCCAATTACTGATCCAAACTGCTATATATCCCACAATCCCATTCTCCCGCATTCTGTATAATAGCCTACTGTGGGGAACCTTATCGAATGCCTTGCTGAAATCCATATACACCACATCAACCAGTTTACTCTCATCTACCTGTTTGGTCACCTTCTCAAAGAACTCAATAAGGTTTGTGAGGCACCTTCACAAAACTGTGCTGACTATCCCTAATCATCTTTTCTAGATGATTATAAATCCTATCTCTTATAACTTTTTCCAACATCTTACCAACAACTGAGGTAAGGCTTGCTGGTCTATAATTACCAGGATTGTCTCTACTCCCCTTCTTGAACAGGGGAACCACATTTGCTATCCTCCAGTCTTCTGGCACTGTTCCTGTAGACAATGACGATTTAAAGATCAATTCCAAAGGCTCGGCAATATCTTTCCTGGCTTCCCAGAGGATCCTAGGATAAATCCCATCCAGCCCAGAGGAGTTATCTATTTTCACAGTCTGCAGGATTTCTAATACCTCTTCCTTGTGAACCTCAATCCCACCTAGTCTAGTAGCCTGTATCTCAGTAATCTCCTCGACAACATTGTCGTTTTTTAGAGTGAATACTTTCGAAGAAACTTCATTAAGTGCTTCCCCTATCTCCTCTGACTCCACATGCAACTTCCCACTACTATCCTTGATTGGCCCTAATCTTACTCTTGTCATTTTTTTATTTCTTAAATACCTATAGAAAGCCTTAGGGTTTACCCTGATCCTATCCGCCAACAACTTCTCGTGTCTCTTCCTGGCTCTTCTGAGCTCTCTCTTTAGGTCTTTCCTGGCTACCTTGTAACCCTCAAGCGCCCTAACTGAGCTTTCACATCTCATCCTAACATAAGCCTTCTTCTTCCTCTTGACCAGAGATTCCACTTCCTTCGTAAACCACGGCTCCCACGCTCTACAGCTATGTACTTGCCTTTGCTCCACATTCCCTAACACTTTTAGTTAGCAATAATCTATTGACCTCAGTTTTAAAATTGAAAACTGAAATTGCATCAATTGCCGTCTGCAAAGGAGAATTCCAAAATTTATCACTCTTCACTCAGAGTTACTTCCTGATTGTTCTCCTGAAATTTTTGGCTTCAATTTTTTGACAATGTTCCCTTGGCCCAGATTTCGCAGTGATGGAGATAGTTTCTCCCAATCTAACCTGTCTGATCCCTTTAATGGAATGAAAACTGAACAAATTCTCCTTTAAGTTTTTAAATTCCATTGAATGCAGTTTCAATTAGTTTATTTTTTCCTTGGGAATTAAACTCTATAGCCTGTGTAATATTCTGATAAATCTATTCTGCACTCCTTCCAAGGTCAATATATCCATCCTATGGGCTCGTTTTCAGAAATGCTCACAGTGCTCCAGTACATTCAAATTGGGGCCTTGTAACTTCTACCCCATATATATGCTAACGTTCCAGATACATAGGTCATAATTCCATTGGTCTTTTTCTCATTATGTTCATTACCTGTCCATGACATTTAATGATCTATGTACTCACAACTCTCCTTGGATATCTATTGGTTCCTTCAGTATTTAGAAGATGAATTTGTTCTTTTGAAAAATACTGAAAATAAAGTATTAAAAAATTGAGTAATATGTGGCTGAAGTGGTGGCAGATACCTAAATCTATAAAGTTTTTTTTTGGATGATGTCCTGTTTGCCTACATTGAAATCCATTTGCTAGCTTTTCCAATGACTTAAGCGATCAATATCTTATTGTAATTTTACACTTCCATCTATACTGGTTAAAATGCTACCTAGATAAAGTGAATAGTTCAGGTGCTAAAACAGATCCATGCAGGACACCACTATCACATTCCACTAATCAGAGTATCTGTTCATTATCCCTAATTTCTGCATCTGTCCCTCAACTGATTTCCTTAGCAGATCAACAATTTGTCTTCAAATCCATGAGCTTCAATTTTAACTGAGTGTCTGTTATTAGAGCATTATTAGATACCTACATATAAATAGTTAAAAATCACACAACACCAGATTATAGTCCAACAGGTTTATTTGGAAGCACTAGCTTTCGGAGCACTGCTCCTTCATCAGGTGGTTGTCCAAAACCACTCAATGAAGGAGCAGCGCACTAAAAGCTAATGCTGCCAATTACAGAGGAAACTCGATTATCCGAATACCAATTATCCAAAAATCAGATTATCCGAAGGAGATCCTGAGGTCCTGATGGAAACATTACATCAAAGGCATGTTTCCAATGGTGATCGCATCTTTTGTTTACAGTGATTAAACAGGCACTGTCTCCAAATGACTGTCTGCCCACCTTCTCTCTCTCCCCACGCTTTCCCTGGAATTCTACACAGGGGTGTACCTTAAACCCTGTTCCCTGGATAATTTCTCCAACATTGCCCTGTACAGGGCAAACGTTGAACCTGTGAAAGAGTTGCAGTAAAAAGTTGTGCGTGTGGTTGTGTGTGTGTGTTATTTGGAAACTTACCCCACAAAGGCAGCAGCAGCAATCTTGTTGTTGGTGTCCAGTCCAGCTGCCCGGGAGAAGGGGCGGGTGTGTACAGGGTTGAGGGTTGGGCGGAGGGCGGTGTTGGATGGGGTCTTTTGGTGGGGGTGTGTTGGACAGGTTTGGGGGTGGGGGGAAGTGTTGCACGGATTGGGGGCAGGGGGCAGTGTTTGGGGGCGGGGCAATGTTGAGAGGTGTTGGAGGTGGGGGAGGTGTTGGAGGCGGGAGATGTTGGGGGCGGGGGCACAGAGTTGGGGGCTGGTAGAGGTGTTGGGAGTGGGGAGGGAGGTGTTGCATGGGGTTGGGGGCTGGGGGGGCACAGGGTTGGGCATGGAGGGGAGGTGTTGCACAGGGTTGGAGGCGGGGCGGTGCTGGATGGCGTTGGGGGCGAGGGCGGTGTCGGACGGGGTCGGGACAGTTTTGGGTTGGGGCCTCACGCACTGTGTGCTGCTGCACTCTCCTGAATGAGGAGCAGACTTTAAAAACTCCGAGCCGCAGAGTAAAGCATTTAATCGATTAACCAAATAATCGATTATCCAAACAAAATAGTGCCTGCCCATCACGTTCAGATAATCGAAGTTCCCCTGTAAACCTGTCGGACTATAACCTGCTGTTGTGTGATTTTTAACTTTGTACACCCCAGTACGACACCAGCATCTCTAATTCATATAAATAACATCCAAAGATGCTTCCCTGTCTACTATTCAAATCAATCATTCAAAAAATCACTCAAATATGAGATATCATTTATAAACCTCTGTTGGTTTTCTCTGATCAACTAGAATAGCAAAGCACATACACAAAGATTTAACTTTGAAACAAACACATGGAATGCTGGAGAAACTCAGCTGGTATAGCAGCAGCTGTGGAGAGAGAAGCAGAGTTTGCTTGAACATATTGAGCCAATATCCATTAGAGTTTAGAAGAATGAGAAGTCATCTCATTGGAATATAAAGATCCTGAGGGAATTGACAAAGACTATATCATGAGGGTGCTTACTCTTGTGGGAGAGGCTAGCAATGGGAGGTATGGTTTAAGAATGAGAGTCGAGAGTGTGGTACTGGAAAAGCACAGCAGGTTAGGCAGCATCCGAGGAGCAGGAGAATTGACATTTCGGGCAGGAACCCCTCTTTTTCTTATTGACTCTGATCTCCAACATCTGCAGTCCTCACTTTCTCCTTAAGAATGAGAGGTCTCTCTTATAAGATGGAAATGAGAAGTTTTTCATTCTCTCAGAGGGTCATTCGACTGTGGACCTCTCCTTTTCAGTAAACAGTACAGGTTGGATCATTTGACATTGAGATAGATAGATTTTCAACAGTCAGAAAGATGAAGTTTTTGAAGTTTTTAACCTCAAACATGAAGGCTTAAAGAGTAGAATGGCCTACTCCTACTCCTAAATTTTATGTTCCTTTACCCCGGAAAATTCTAGGAACAATGTAAAATTCCATCTGCAACATACTCACTACTGCAGTCTGAACAGAAACTATCACAAATGTTTTAAGCAACTGACTAATTTTCTTGCCACCTCTCCATAAACTGATTGCTACTTAATCTTTTTCCTTCCTTTCAGCAGTGAAGGCATATTTCCTTTACTCTCACTGATTATGGGTAGTCATGTTTTAAGAACTACAACTCTGTGGTGAACCTAAGAAACAGAGGTAGAATTTATTTCATACACTCTTAGATAGGAGCAGCAGGAGAAGAATGTTTCTCAACGTACATATTCAAGCATACGTTTATAGAGAGATAGAATTGGAAAAGATAAAGAGATTATTCAAATGGTAATAACTTAAATATAAAATAAAATGAGGTTTACGAATAAAACAATGTCTTTGTTTTAAAGATGGAGTCCAAAAATCCAAAATGGGTATTAGCAGTCTGGGTTTCTTACATATGGGTTAGTTAGCAGCAAGTGAGCAGTTATAGGCAGTTTTATTTTGTTTCCTTAAATATCTTTTTCAACACTTTCTTAGGAGGCTTTAGTGAAGTGCAACATCTGTTTCATTATTTCAATGAAATAAAATGTTATTTATAGACAACGCATACGCAGGTTCTTGGCTACTTTTTACAGGCCTGAAGTTAAGGGGTATTGATAGTTATTCAATGCTGTCTGGAGCAGTGCTGAGCCATTAATGGTCTGCTACTTCAAATTCCTGCAATCAAAACAACCGACTGATTTAATACTGAGTCATGTGACCAATCCTTCTTAGAAAGGAAAAGCAGTCATGCTTGAGATAAAACCTGGCACTGCAGATAGCTGACTGTTTATGACCCTTTTGAGGGATTAAGTGGAATGTAACCAACACGTCTTTTAAGAATGTAGCTTGAAATTCTATGGTAGAACGGAGATGGGCATTTCTGGAACAGATTATAACACAATAGTGAGCATCCCAGACACATCAGTATACACCTGAGTGTTGAGTCAGGTTGATGTTAATTTTGAGAAGTTTCAATAACATTACAGCAGACATCCTTACAAGCCCGTTTACTTTTTTTATACTGTCTTTAAATTTACATATTTCGACATGTATTAACACTGTTATAGGCATTCCAATCATGACAACATTGTCCTTATTTTATTGCTTATTTTAATTTTTTGACTTCCTTACTCAGAAGCATTAATCAGTTTCTATGGATTTTGCACATGCTGAACTCTTCCACTCACGTAGATGCTGACACAAATTAACTGCTGTACATTTCAGCTCTTTCTTTATTTTCATTGAGAAGAGAGTTACCCTTAGCTACCAAGTAGGCCACATTGCTTCTGGTGATTCTTAATGTGATTGCAAAAGGCTTTTGACATCCCTTGTAATTTTCTTTTTCAAATTTTTTCGAAAACATTTTGTCTTGTTGTCCTTTACTGTTCTTTATCTTATTTTCATTCTTCAATACCTATGTTTTTACTGACAATTTAGTTTTCTTTCACTTAGTTTGACTGTGTCTTTTAACCTTAAGCTGACCATGGCTGCTTTAACATATTGAACTCATGCCCCTTAAGGTATAAACTGGTTCTGTTTCACTTCTTCTGCAAGTTTACCCATTAAGATTTGCTCAGTTACTGTGGGCAATCACTGTTTCACCGATTTGACACCAGCCTAACCTAACCTAATTATTTTATTTCAAGTTCTATGGTATTTAGTAGACAATCATTTTCTTGAAAAATCATCATGGCTCAAGTGTCAAATTGTAATGATACAATAAAACAACTTAGTAATTTCCAACATAGTTATAGACTATCATTCAAATATAAATAAGGCACAAACTCATAAATAACAAAAGGATTGTTTTCAAACTGGAATCTTCACCCCTGCACCATCCACCCGTTTACTTGTTTAAAATTCATAAAATTACACCATTTATCCTTTTCATTAGAACTCTGTGGGAATATTAGAAATGAACAACTTTTCAAAGATGAAAATTAGGCTTTCTTTCCTTAATATTGAGAATCTAATTTATTTTCATTTACACAATATTCTGCCAACATTTTCATCATTGTTCATGTCATTCAGAGGCTGGAAAAATTCCACCCAAAGTTATTAAATTGACTACTTAGTGAGCTTGTTACCTGAGAAGTAACCCTTTAGTCTTTCGAAAAACACCTGAATTATGGATATCTAAATCCTTGCCTCAGTCTGGTATAAACCTAAACTGATGTTAAGATTTCATTGTGACAAAAGTTTAGCTGGTGACACCACAACCAGACTTCAGGCTGAACTAACCTTAAGAAACTCGCCCTGTTTTTAAACCTAGACTTAGGAGAAATCTTTTAATTTGTCTAAATTTGGACAAAGTCTGTGCATCAATATCACCTGGCTGAGCCTTTATCAACTTTAAAAGCAGTATGTGTGGATGGTCTCTTGGCTAGGGAAGCTGTGACGCTTGTATATACAGGAGACAAAATGAAGAAAGTGTCCTGACAAGGTGTAGAAGGTTGAGCACAGCCCATTTCCATTCACAGTGGGATAATTGGAGATCAGCACAGAAATAGACAATGATCCTTATTTGCTTGTTGGGACATGGATGTTTCAGTATATTCACAGGAACCATCACTGTCCTTGCCAGTTGGGATGAAGATTCTCCCTTCATAGGGGCTGAACAGTCGAATCTTGAATGACTCAACTTGCTTGCAACCCTGTAAATGGCTGGCAGGGTTTGGTGTTGTTGCCACCTCTTGCTGTACTGGGGAAGAAGATGGTCCTCCTCTGCACCACTCTGCCCACTTGGATTTCCAGGTCCCTGTCTGCAAAAACAAGATGTTCTTTTATCTGACATGCCTTGGCAAATCACAGAAATTGTGTATGATCAATACCTTATGTATTGCAAACAGCCTGTGGCAACTGACTCACCTCCCGATTACCCCCAAGCCTGTCCACCATCTATTAGGCACAAGACAGGAGTATGATACTCCTGGAGATAGTGAGGAGTTCAAATGCTGGAGAGTCAGATACAGCTTTTTCCAGCTCCACTCTTCATCCCCAGTATGATACTCCTCACTTGCCTGGATGAGTGCAGCTCTAACAAAACTTAAGAAGCTCAATACCCTCCAGGACAGAGCATCCTGCTTGATTAGCAACACATCACAAAAATTTGTTGGAACTCTTACTGCCTCTATCATTATTTCACCTTCTATACTTAACTTCAACCTGTTGTCTTATCCTGATTGCAAGTATTGGCACCTTGTGTTACCCACCACCTCAGCCAGCACTGAGCTCAGAATAACTGTGATTTGACATAAATCACTATCACCAAAACTCCTTTATTTGTGCTTTGTCTAAAGATCAGTGGTACTTAGTTGAGTGTTGTTTTATACCAAAGCTACTACTCTTAACCAACAAACTAGTTTATTGCATAATAGCAATAAATATAACTATGTTACAAATCAGACATAATTACTCAAGCTGTTAGCATATATATATACTCTCTGCAAAGGCTAGAGCAGAACTCTCCATCCACCGACTGTGGGTGTAAAATCAGCAGAATGGAGATTAATGTATCCTGAATGTTAATTCCTTCATAGCCATTATTTTATATAGGCAAAAATCACACAATACCAGGCTATAGTCCAACAGATTTATTTCAAAACACTAGCTTTTGTAGTCTGCTCCTTCATCAGCTAGTGTTTTCAAATAGACCCATTGCACTATAACCTGGTGTTGTGTGATTTTTGATCTTGTCCAAACCAGTCCAACAATGGCACCTCCACATCATTATTTTATACAATAGCACCTTTGTTCAAACTTTTCCAATCCTTTGACCTCATAAATTAGATAAATCTACTGTTGGTCTAGTTGCTTATTAAATGCCAGATGTCCATCGCCCACAACATGCTGTTATTAACTGGTAAATCTGTCAAATTGCAACGTAAAATGTCATCAATTAAAGAATACAGGAAAATCATCAAAGCACATACAGCATGAAGCGCAGTCTCTAGAGAGAGACCAATCTTTTGAACTAAATTGATTTTTTGGAGGATAGCAAGAATGATTAAAATCACCTCCGCATTTGCTAATAATGACATATCACTTCATGCACATGTTTCTTGCAGCTCATCCTATACAGTGTGTAACATAGCACAATTACTTAGTGCACTTAATGTGTCATGTCACAGGGAACCTGACGCAAACCATCAGCAACATTAGAATCATTTAATATTCCAATGAGCAATCGATGCATGGAAAAATAAATACTTGGCGTCTTTCGGCTATAATGTCGTAGCTCAATCTCTACCGCAACTTCCTGTGAGTGCAGCAAACTTGAAGAAAATATGGGTTATAACATTGTGACATGTGGTTGTTAGCATTTTGAGGAATACTGATGTCTAGTCCAGAAAGTAGACACATTCAAAGTGAATACGTATGCTTTCCAAGAGCTACTTGCCACTCTCTTGCTCAGTCACTGGTGGATTGCTGGAGATTGTGTGTGCACAGTCATTGCTAGTTGGCACTTGAGAAATGCAACGTAACTCAAACATTTCCAGTTGTTGTCACTTTAAATGGTTATAAACATTGAACAATGCATTGTTCCCTGGTTGATCCAATAGTGCATTGCATATGGTTTATTTCTAATGCTGACTCTTGCCTGGCTGTAACAAAGAGTCCAGAGCATATCCACTTTCCAAGAGAGACACCAGAATCAAGTGGTTGTGAACAAGGCAAAGAATGTAATACAATGTCAACAATCTGTCAATATTCACAACTGAAGTATTATTTCTGTTGCAGATTCTTTCCAGCCCTCAGCTGATTCTGCCTTCAAGGAGAGGATATCTGGCAGAAGCAACATTGACCAGGTTGGATCAAATTATGGACAGCACCCATTTTATAGAAGCCGCAACCAATTTGAGCAACCTCCAGATGATTTCAATAAGCTTAGCTTCCACCCAGATGGATACAGAAATATGCATCCTTCTCTTCCACGTATGTCACAACGTCCAAAATTGAAGGGAAGACAACTGGAAATTAAATGCTGCAAAGTTGGCTGTACCACGAATGAAATACTTCAGAGGTGCAAACCATGAAATAATGTAAACTGTGTCTCCATGTTTCTAGAGAAAATTCGATATACATGGTTTCAAATCCATCAGATGTTCAGGCAGATAGGGTATAGTGTAGGAATTCAAGTTCCTGACAAGATCATAAATCCACCAACAGCTGGCGTAGGAAATTAGTCTGCAGAGATCAGCAGATTCTGCAGGATTTTCTATCGATAATGATCGGAAAGTCCTGCACAGTTTAACCATCTCTGCTTCTGAATTCACAAAATAGTTGCTGGAGGGGAAATTCTATGCAGGGAGCACAAACTCAGAAAATTTATTCTCACATCCATACAAAATAATTCACAAGCATGGTCACTGCCAAGCACTTGTGTCACATATAACTTCTAAAAATAAGAAGCAAAATCCAACTCTAAATGTTTTATTTTCACCCTGTGTTTTAACAAAATCAGTTCATTGATGAAGTGTGATCACAATTTGTTTGCTTAGAGTGTCTGGGCACTTTCTGTCTATTATCAGCTAAAGAGATTCAAGGGTCAGAAAAGAGAGATTGCCTACTACAACAATAACTTACCATTTATGGCAAATTTAAAATGGAAATGAAAGTGTTCCAAGGTGCTTCTGAAACAAGAATTGATCCTGAGTACCTTATGAAGATATTGGGAGGGGTCAGTAAACATATAGATTTTAAAAATAATCTTTACAGAAGAGATAGGAACAGAGGAGCAGAGTGACTCTGTCGGAATGTGGGTTTGGCTGTTTGAAGGTACAATTGCCAAGAATGAGGAAAGTGAGAGATGAAACAGAGGAATGGAGAGCTATGGCATGATAGGATTTGTTGGGTTGGAGAACACTGTGGTGATAGGGAGCAGCAGGACCATGAAGGCATATACCACAAAGATGAGAGAGAAAAATCAAATGAGTTGTGGGACCAGAACTCAAACTAGGTTAGTGAGGTACAGAGTCAATGAACTGACTGAATTAGGAATTTATTCTCACCTCCTTATTCAGTAAGGTAGGAGCATGGGACAAATTAAGACTTGAGGAGAAAGTGAGGTCTGCAGATGCTGGAGATCAGAGCTGAAATGTGTTGCTGGAACAGCGCAGCAGGTCAGGCAGCATCCAGGGAACAGGAGAATCGAAGTTTTGGGCCTTCTGAAGAAGGGCTGATTCATTCTGATTCATTCCTGAAGAAGGGCTTATGCCCGAAACGTCGATTCTCCTGTTCCCTGGATGCTGCCTGACCTGCTGCGCTGTTCCAGCAACACATTTCAGCACAAATTAAGACTTGGCAAGTTGATTTAATTTTCAAACATTTGCATGTCTCATGGTCCTTGAAACTGCATAACTCCAATTTATGAGGGATAATTCAGAGTATGGCTATCTAAAACAACATCTGAATCCAGAATCCAAACATTGCCTGAAGACATGAGCGAACTACATCACATTGAGGGGATTTTCAATTTGTATCCATGGTGACAGTATGGACCATTATCTATCCTCTTTTGAAGGAATTAATTTGGAACTGGGTTCTGACTGTGATAGAGTATCATGGGATTGAAAAAATGACCTTTCTCTCTCTACAGAGGCTGCCAGCCCTGAGAAGTTGCTCTGTTTTTATTTTTGATCTTCTCTACCTTCAGTATTTTGCTTTTATTTGCATCTCTCTTTCCCTGACTGTACCTGCAGATTACAAGCCAGAAGGCACAAAAAAACCCCTCTGATATACTGGTTGAAAGCAGGATCCCAGAAGAGAGGAAGCAAAATGGCAGTTGTGAATACATCATCTGACCCTGGTTACGATATATACAGAAGGTTCCTGCCTCTCATAACAAGAATGCAATGTCACTTAGATGAAGGCATACCTGAAACCAGATCAGGCATGGGCAAAATGATAGATCAGCTCTCATTAATAAAAGCAAAATACTGTGGAGGCTGAAAATCTGAAACAAACACAAAATGCTGGAGAAACTCAGCAGATTTGGCAGAATCTGAGGAGAGAGAAGCAGAATTAATGTTTAGAGTCTTGATTCGGAGATGCCGGTGTTGGACTGGGGTGTACAAAGTTAAAAATCACACAACACCAGGTTATAGTCCAACAGGTTTAATTGGAAGCACTAGCTTTCGGAGCGCAGCTCCTTCATCAGGTGGTTGTGGAAGACAATTGTGCCTTACAATTGCGTCCTCCACAACCACCTGATGAAGGAGCAGCGCTCCGAAAGCTAGTGCTTCCAATTAAGCCTGTTGGACTATAACCTGGTGTTGTGTGATTTTTAACTGTTTAGAGTCTAGTATGACTCTGAGTCATACTGGATTCAAAACTTCCACTCATTGCTTTATATTGGTTCAAGCAGAACTGATGAAATTAAAACCAACACTTGAGAGTCCAGAAAATACATAGTTTTGAAAAGATTCCTCTATTCTTCTTTACTACATCTTCACTACCTTTCCTACATATGCCTCAGTAACACAGCTGAGAAACGCCCTTGGAGCAGCCATGATGCCAGTTATCAGGACTAAGATGTTACAATTTGCAGCAATTTATTTCAGATAGTAATATGGAGAAGTTTTCCACCATATTCTCCCATTTTCTTACTCACAAATAATAATGCTTTGTAAACATGGCGGGATTGCTGAAGATGACAGCCTTATATTGTACTAACAGTCAGGACCTGATTAAAAGCAGCCCAGAAATTTACAATAAATGGCTTAAATCTATTTGTCAAAAGTCTACTTGCTAAAGCTGACATTATCATTTGTGCAGTTTTCCACATATGACAATTGAGATAATACATTCAAAGGCATTGATAGCCAGGTTATCATGTGAACCAAACTAAGGCCCTACTTTAAGGATTAATTGAGGCATATCTGAGCATGACTTCAAATTACTTTGCAGACCAAGCACAAGGAGGGAAGTGTACTCAAAAAGAACTGGGTATTAAATTAATGTCTCAAATAGCCCAGAAGGTACAAGATATCAAATTGAATAGGTTAACTACTTTAATAAAGCATCACTCTACAAATGTGCTGTATGTGTCATTGATCCATGCATGTAAAACCATGAGATTTCACTTTAACAGTAATCAGTTCAATCATCAAATAAATACATGAAACATTGGTTTTGGAAGCAAAATCTGTCTCCCTAAAATGTGTCCACCAATAGAATTACAACAAGGGCATCAGATACATAGGAACATCATCACCTGCAAGTTTCCCTCCAAGCGACTCATTGGGGATATATCGCCATTCCTTCACTGTCACTGGGTCAAAGTCCTGCAACCCCCCACCCCTGCCAAAGCATTGCAGCAGTTAAGGCAGCTCACCACCACCTTCTCAAGGGCAACTGGAGAGGGGCAATAAATATTGGCCAACCAGCAATGCCCTAGTCCTATGAATGTATTTTTAAAAATCATAATAGCTTTAGATATTAGCATAAGGCCTACCAAATGTCAAAAATAGCATCCATTGAAATTGAAATGCCAGCTGGCCATGTTTGTAAGTGTCAGCAACTATTTCATTTCAGTTTCAAAGTTGATTGCACCTCCTGCAACACTCAAGAGGTTTGATACCTGAGACAGAGTAGCAAAAAACATCCACAAACATCCACCTATTCCATCACCAATGCTCAGCAGCAGCAGTACATGGTATTTGCAAGTTGTACTGCAGAAATTCACCAAAGTTCCTGAGACAGCACCTTTCAAACACAAGGCCACTGCTGTATTAAATACAGATAACATTGAAGAATAATTATAAGTTAAGACATGAACAAACATCATGGGTTGCATGGTGGCTCAATGATTAGCAGTGCTGCTTCACAGCACGAGGGACCTGGGTTCAATTCCAGTCTTGGGTGACTGCCTATGTAGAATTTGCATGCTCTCCCTGTTTTTGCTGGGTACTCCAGTTTCTTCCCACAGTGCAAAGGTATGCAGGATTGGCCATGCTAAATTGCTCAGAGTGTTCATGGATCTTTAGATGAGATGGATTAACCATGGTAAATGTAGGGCTATGGGGGTAGGGTAAGGGGTGGGCAAGATGCTGCTTAGAAGGCCAGTGCAGACTTGATGGACCAAACAACTTTCTTTTGCATTGCAAGGATTTTAAGTGATGGAGGATCATAAAACAATTATAATCACCGGGGAAAAAATATTGAGGAAATTATTAAAATTAAAAGTTGACAAGTCCTCAAATTGTGATAGTAAAGATGGATTGGTTTCAATTTTTCAAAATTCCCTCAATTCCCGAAAGATGCCATCAGATCAGAAAATAATGAATATAGTTCAACTATTCAAGAATGGATGTAGATAGTAAGCAGGAAACTAAGACTAGTTGGTTTCACATCTGTCACAGGGAAAGCGTTAGATTCCATTTTCAGTAAGATATCATAAGAAATTTGGCAGTCCCAGTTCAATCTGAGTTAACATGCACACAAAATTAGAAATTGCTGGAGAAACTCAGCAGCTCTGGTGGCATCTGTGGGATTAAAAAAAAGAGTTAACATTTCTCTCCATTAATGTTTCAACAGAATCGCCAGCATTCATAGTTCTTTCATTAATTTTAGAGTCAACATTATTTGTGAAAGGGAAATCATACTTACCTACTTAATTAGAGTTCTTTGAGGTTGTAACAAGTAACATTGATAAATGACAACCTATAGATGTCCTGTACTTAGATTTTCTGAAGGCATTAGGTAAATGTTATACCAAAGATTCTAAAACTACATAAGAGCTCATTGGACAAAGAGCAATATGCTGAAAGGATAGGGATTGTTAGCTAACATGAAACAGAGAGTAGGCATAAATTGGCATATTTTGAGGTTGGCAAGATGTAATGCGTGCAATACCACCAGAATTAGGCCTCAACTATTTACAATGTTCATAAATTATTTGGACGAAGGGATCATACATATTGTTGTTGAATTTGCTGATAACACAAAAAATGGATAGGAAAGTAAATTAGACAGAGAACATAAGGAGACTGCAAAGGAAATATAAATGGGTTAAGTATGTGCAAAATTAATGGCAGATTGACAATAACATCCATCAAAGTTTCACCTGCACATCCACCAATGTCATTTATTGTATCCGTTGCTCCCGATGCGATCTCCTCTACATTGGGGAGACTGGACGCCTCCTAGGAGAGCGCTTCAGGGAACATCTCCAGGACACCCGCACCATTCAACCCCACCGCCCCGTGGCCCAAAATTTCAACTCCCCCTCCCACTCTGCCGAGGACATGCAAGTTCTGGGCCTCCTCCACTGCCGCTCCCTCACCACCCGTGCCTGGAGGAAGAACGCCTCATCTTCCGCCTTGGAACATTTCAACCCCAGGGCATCAGTGTGGACTTCACCAGTTCCCTCATTGCCCCTCCCCTCACCTTACCTCAGTTCCAACCTTCCCGCTCAGCATTGTCCCCATGACCTGTCCTACTTGCCAATCTCCCTTCCCACTATCCGCTCCACCCTCCCCTCTGACCTATCACCTCCATCCCCACCCCCATCCACCCATTGTACCCTTTGCTACCTTCTCCCCAGCCCCACTACTCCCCATTTATCTCTCCATCCTGGATGCTTCCTGCCTCTATTCCTGATGAAGGGCTTTTGCTGCTCCTTGGATGCTGCCTGATCTGCTGTGCTTTTCCAGCACTACTCTGATCTAAACTCTGTTTTCCAGCATCTGCAGTCCTCACTTTTGCCTAATAATGTGGAAAATTCCAAGCATATTCACTTCGGCAGGAAGAATAGGAAAATGGCATATCCTTACTACTGAGGGGAAACTCCACATACATCCCCATCCCGAGTGAGAGAATAGCACAGCACAGCAGAATAGTGTAAGGGAACAGCTGAAGAATTTGAAAACAATTTTCAACCAGAAGTATTTAAGTATATGTTACATCTCAGCCTCCTCCAGAGATTCCCAGCATCATAGATGTCAGCCTTCAGTCAACTTGATTCACTTCACGTGATGTGATATCAAGAAATGAATGACTATACTGGATATTGCAAATAGATGGGTCTGAACAATATTTTGATGAAAGTTGTTGTTGATAGTGCTATCAAACCGTGCTTGCTCAGCAATCATCTGTTCACTGATTCTCTGTTTGGGTTCTGCCAAGACTACTTGGCTCCTGATGTCATTGTAGGCTTTCTTTAAACATGGAAGAAAGAGCAGAATTCCAGACATGATGTGATAATAACTGCCTTTGATATTATTTGGTCAAATGTGACATCAGGAGTGGTAAAAAAAACTAGAGTTAATTGGAAATGGGACAAAGACTTTCTGTTGGTTGGGCACCTGGCACAAAGGAAGATGGTTGTAATTGTCAGAGGGCAGTCACCTCATCTCCAGGACATCATTTCAGGAATTCTTCAGGGCAGCATCCTCGACCCAACCATTTTTAGTTGTTTCATCAATGACCTTCCCCACTTTGTAACATCAAGGAATATTAATATTGTCTGATTATTGCACAATTTTCAGAACTATTCAAGACTTCTGAGATAGTGAAGCACTCCAATTACAAAGCTTGGGCTTAAAATTGGAAAGTAACATTTTCATGTCATACAAGTGTCATGCTATGACTATCTCTAAAATAAATTATCCAGTGATCGTCCTTTGAAATTCAATAGTTAATACAAGCCTGAAGGTTATACCTGAATACATGCAGTATAAGGAATAAGGTAAATGAGCTTGTGGCACAGATCTAAATTGGCAGCTATGTCGTGTTGGGCATCATGGCGACGTGGCTGCAAGGAAATCAGGATTGGGAGCTGAATATTCAAGGATTTACATCCTATTGAAAAGATAGACAGGTGGGCAGAGGAGTTGGGGTTGCCTTATTAGCAAGAAATGAAATTAAATCAACAGTAAGAAACAAAGTAAGATCAGATGACGTAGAACCTGTGTGGGTAGAAATGAGGAACCACAAATGTAAAACAACATAGTTGGAATTACATACAGGCCTCCAAACAGTAGTCAGGAGCTGGGGTGCAAGATAGACCAGGAGATAGGAAAGATGTGTAAGAAAGGCAAAGCTACAGTGATCATGGGGGAATTCAATATGCAGGTGGACTAGGAAAATGAGATTGGTAGTGGATTGCAAAAAAAGGAATTTGTGAAATATCTACGAGCTATTTTGGAATAGCTTGTAGTGGAGCCCACAAGGGAACAGGCAAAACTGAATGCAGTCTTGTGGAATGAGGCAGACTTGATAAGGGAGCTTAAAATGAAGGAACCCTCAGTAGTCAATGATCATAATGTGATTGAATTTACTCTGCAATTTGAAAGAGAGAAGATAGAATCGGAGGTAATGCTATTACATCTGAATAAAGGCATTCACAGAGGCATGAGGGAGGAGCTGGGTAGAATTTACTGGGAGAGGAGCTGAGGAAGAAAGACAGTGGGGCAGCAATAGAAGGAAGTTCTGGGAGTAATTCAGGAGACACAGCAGAGATTCTTTCTGAGGAAAAAGAAGCATGGTACAGGGAGGATGAGGCAACTATGGCTGACTAGGGAAGTCAGGGATAGCATAAAAACAAAAGAGAAAATATACAGCGTGGTAAAGGGCAGCAGAAAACTGGAAGATTGGGAAGCTTAAAAAGACCAACAGAGGGCAACATAAAAAGAAATAAGGATGGAGAGAATTAAGTATGAGGGTAAGCTAGCCAGTAATATAAAAGAAGACTGTAATAGTTTCTTTAGATATATAAAGGGCAGATATATAAAGAGAGGCAAAAGTTGACATTGGGCCAGTGGAAAATGATCCTGGAGAGATAGTAGTGGAGAACAAGGAAATGGATGAGAAACCGAACAATTACTTTGCGTCAGTCTTCACAATCGAAGGCATGTGTGATAACCCACAAACCTAAGACAGTGAGGGGACAGAGCTGATTACGGTAGCCACCACCAACGAGAAGGTGCTAGAAAAACTGAATGACTTGAAGGTGGATAAATAACCTGGACCAGATAGACTATACCCCAGAGTTCTCAGGGAGAAAGCTGAAGAGATAGCGGAAGCACTAGTGGTGGCCTTACAGGAGTCGCTGGAATCAGGGAGAGTCACATAGGACTGGAAAATCACTAATGTAACAAAACTGTTTAAAAAGGGAGCAAGGTAAAAGATGGGAAATTACTGACCAATTAGCCTAACCTCAGTCATGTGTAGGATCCTGGAATTCATAGTGAAGGATTAGATTTCTGAGTACTTGGGAGTGCATGGTAAAATAGGGCAAAGTCAACATGATTTCATCAAGGGGAGGTCATGCCTGACAAATCTGCTAGAATTCTTTGAGGAAGTAATGAGCAGGTTAGACCAAGGAGAGCCAATGGATGTTATCAACCCGGATTTTAAGAAGGTCTTTGACAAGGTGCTGCGCAGGAGGCTACTGAGTAAGATAAGGGCCCATGGCGTTAGAATGCAAGGTGCTGGCATGGATAGAAGCTTGGCTGTCTGGCAAACAGCCGAGAGTGGGGATAAAAGGGTCTTTCTCAGGATGGCGGCTGGTGACAAGTGGTGTTCCACAAGGCTCAGTGTTGGGATCACAACTTTTCACTTTATGCATTAGTCATCTTGATGAAAGAACTGAGGTCATTCTGGCTAAGTTTGCAAATGATACACAGATAGGTAGAGGGACAGATAGAATTGAAGAGGTGAAGAGGCTGCAGAAGGATTTGGACAGGTTAGGAAAGTGGGCAAAGAAGTGGTAGATGGAGTACAACATAGGAAAGTGTGAGGCCATACATGTTGGTAGGAAGAATAGAGGCATGGACTGTTTTCTAAATGGGGAGAAAATTCAGAAGTCTGAAGTGCAAAGAGACTTGGGAGTTCTAGTCCAGGATTCTCTCAAGGTAAACTTGCAGATTGAGTGAGTAGTTAGGAAAATAAATGCAATGATGGCATTTATTTTAAGAGGACTTGGATATAAAAGCAGGGATGTATTTCTGTGGGTCTGCAAGGCTCTGATCAGACCACATTTGGAGTATTGTGTGGAGGTTTGGGCAAAAGTGAGAACTGTCGATGCTGGAAACCAGAATCTGGTGCTGGACAAGCATAGCAGGTCAGGCAGCATCCAAGGAGCAGGAAAATCAACATTTCAGGCAAAAGCCCTTCATCATGACTCTCAGGGAGGATGTATTGGCCTCAGAGAGTATTCAAAAGAAGTTCATGAGAACGGTCCCAGGAATGAAAACCTTAACAAATGAGGACCATTTGAGGACTCTTGGTCTAGATATGGTGGAATTTAGAAGGATGAGGGGGGATCTAATTCAAACATGCAGAACATTGAATGGCCTGGACAGAATAGATGTTCAGAAGATGTTTCTGTTGGTGGAAGACACTGGGACCCAAGGACACAGACTTCAAGTAAATGGAAGACCTGTTAGAATGGAGATAAGGAGAAACGTCTTCAATCAGATAGTCATGAATCTATGGAATTCCTTGCCATGTAAGGCTGTGGCGGTCAAGTCTTTGAGTATAGTTAAGACTGAGATAGATAGGTTCTTGAGTATCAAGGGAATCAAGGGTTATGTGGAGAAAGCTGGAGAATGGGGCTGAGAAATTTATCAGCTCTGATTGAATGGCAGAGCATACTCGATGGGCTGAATGGTCTAATTCCTGCTACTATGTCTTAAGTTCTTATGATCTTATGGAGTCTCCCATCATTTAACCTCCCACTATAAACATCCTTGGAGTTATCATTATTGAGAAATTGAACTGGAATCAACATACAAATACAATGATTACAAGAACAGGTAAGATGCTAGGAATACTGTAGCAGTTAACTCAACTCCTGACTCCCCAGAGCAAGTCCATTATCAACAAGGCACAAGTCTGGAGTGTAATGGAATATTCCACATCTGCCTCTCCAATGGCACTCAAGAAGCTTGACACCTATCCAGGATAAAGTGAGGTCTGCAGATGCTGGAGATCAGAGCTGGAAATGTGTTGCTGGAAAAGCGCAGCAGGTCAGGCAGCATCCAGGGAACAGGAGAATCGACGTTTCGAGCATAAGCCCTTCTTCAGGAAGAAGGGCTTATGCCCGAAACGTCGATTCTCCTGATCCCTAAATGCTGCCTGACCTGCTGCGCTTTTCCAGCAACACATTTCCAGCACCTATCCAGGATAAAATAGCCATTGGATTGGCACCATATTCACAGATATTTGCTCCTTTCACTACTGATGCACAATAGCAGCAGTGTGCATTACCTACAAGATTGTCTGAAGAAATTCACCAAAGCTCCTTAGTTAGCATCTTTCAAACTCACAACCACTACCATTTAGAAGGACAAGGGCAGAAGATGCATGGGGACACCACCACTTGCAAGTACATCTCCAAGTCACTCACCATCCTGGACCTCACTTCCTCATATCATTTTGGGTCTCCCTACACTAAATAGACTACAGCAGTTCAAGAAGGCATTTCACCACCACCTCTTCAGGGCAATTAATGCTGGACAATAAATGTTGGTCTAACCAGTGAAGCCCACATCCACTGAGGAAATATAAAAGTTAAGAGTTTTCCAAATGTAATGATTTAGAGGGATCTTGATGTCCTGATACATGAATTACAAAAGGGCTAGAATGCAGGCACTGCAAATGATTAGGAAGGGAAATGGAATGTTGCCATTATTGCAAGGGGAATGAAATGTAAATGTAGGGATGTTTCAGTACTGTTGTACAGTGCAGTTGTGAGATCATATTTGGAGTACTGTGAATAGTTTTGGCCTCCTTATTTAAGAAAAGACTACTAAGAAGCAGTTCAGTGTATGCTCACTCAACTCATTCCTGAGAGGAAGTTGTCTTATGAGGGAAGTTTGAGAGGTAATCTTATTGAAATATACAAGATTCAGAAGTAAGTTGAAAGGGTGGATGATTCAAAGATGCTTCATGAAGTGATGAGAAAAAGCACTGGGGATACAGTTTAAAAGTAAAGAGTCTCACACTTAAGATAGAGTTGAGTTTTATTTTCTCTCAGAGGGTTACCATTTTGTAGAACTCTTTGCCCAGAGAAAGATGCATGTGGAGTCATTAAATATTTAAAGATAAATGTTCTGAGCTAAAAGACAGGAGTCTGTCAGAATGTATTCTTTATTGTCGTGTCAGAAATATGGCTTCCTGCAATCTGTGTGTCTCATTGTAGAAACTACATATTTATAGCAAACCAGAGAAGTCAGTTGTACATGATTGTATTTCAATGAAAATATTCCTCTTTTTATACAAAAAAGAAAGAAATTGTGTTCGTTAACATAAACATGTTCATATACCCACTTTATTTAATACATATATGTTACTGTTTTCCCACATGAACTATTTGTATTTCTTGTCAGACTCTGCAAATGCATTACATATGTAATGTTTAAGTCATGCTGGTTTCTTAATGGCATGCACACCATTTTTCATGTTGTGTTGTTGTCATTCATATTGGTGATGTTCCTTCACGGGGGAGTGTCATTCCCATGTAATTTGTTGTTTCTGAGTAATCGTTGTTTTTCCACTTCTGCTGTTAGTTTGCTGTAGACCTCTGAGTCTGCTGGTTGATTTATGGACTATGCAGATGATGATAAGTTCCTAATCAGTTGAAGAGTAGATTCTCCAGTTATCTGTAAGTATCTGCAGCTGTGATAGCTTATCAAGGTCACTAGTTTTTGAAACTGCCTTCTCAGAGAATGTTGGAGGCCAAGTCACTTCCACAACAGGCAATTGAGATGACATCAGCTTTATACATGCCCTAAGTTGGGGACCCTTATTTTTACTGATATGTATAAATGCCCTCGACATTGATGTGCAGGGGACAATTTCAAAATTTGAGGATTGACACAATACTTGGAGGAATTGTAAACTATGAGCAGGAGGCTATAGATTTCCGAAAGGACATTGGCAAGTTAGATGAATGGATCAGATAAAGTTCAATGTAGAGAACTGTGAGGTGATATATTCTGTCAGAAAGAATTGAAGACCATATAAAATAAGGAGTACAAGTCCAAAGACAGTACGGGAGCAGAGGGACCTGAGTACTTACGAGCACAGATCATTGAAGATGGTACGACAGAGAGCAGTTAATAAAGCATCCAGCTTTGTTAATAGGAACATAGAGTAGAAAAACAAGGAGGTGATATTGAACTTGTATAAGACACTTGATAGACATCACCTCGAGTATTATGTACAGTTCTGGACACCACATTATAGGCACATGTGAACACATTAGAGACAGTAGAGAAGCAATTTGTAAGAAAAATACCCAGGAGATATGTCAAAGAAGTTAGAACTGTCCTCTTTGGAGGGACAAAGGCTACAAGGAGATTTAACAGTTTTTCAAATCATGAGCAGACTAGACAGAGTAGATGGCAAGGAACTGTTTTCTGTGTAAAAGGAACAAGAATGTGTGGACATAGATTTAAAGCGATTTGCAAAAGGAGCAAGTGTGATGTGTGAAAAATATTCATTTAGCATGTAGCTACAGTATGGAGTGCACTGCCTGGAAGTGTAGTGGAGGCAGGTCCACTTGAGATAGTCAAGAGGGGATTGGACAATTCATTTGGACAGAATTAATATGTAATGATATTCGGAAATACACGACATTGACATGAGGTAATGATGATCTTCATGGAGCTGGCATAGCTGGTGTGGTGTGGAGGTGCCGGTGCTGCACTGAGGTGGACAAAGTCAGGAGTCACACACTTCAGGTTATAGTCTAACAGGTTCATTTGAAATCACAAGCTTTTGAAGCTCTGTTCCTTCATGGGGTGAAGTGTGAAAAACTGACAAAGGAGCAGTGTTCCAAAGACTTGTGATTTCAAATAAACCTGTTGGACTATAACTTGGTGTTGTATCACTTCTGACAGAGCTGATGTGGTTGTGGCGATGGCAGCTGCTATCAGTGATGTTGCCACTCCTAGTTCAATTGATGCTGTAAGTGTTGGTGCTTCTCATGGAGCTGTTGCTCCAGATGTAGCTGCTCCTGTTTCTACACATTAGAGGTAAGATTACTGCTGCATAAATTAATTCTATTCTGCAACAATGACTGCCAGCAGGGATATTAAGGTAAGAGCAAGTGAGGTTCAAAGTAATTGAAAATATTTCCAAATAGTGGAAACTGAATCTCTGATCCCAGAATGAATCTTTCAAGCACAAACCCTTCTCTGAGGCTGATCTCGAGCTTTGTGATTTCATTCTCTGTCAACTTCCCAACATAATTAAATCACCTCTCCCAACTGGGATCATACCTTGTTCGCCCTGTGAAGTGCAGAGAGTTCGAGAAAGCTGCACATTCACTGTTAAAGCCACAAAACATGTTTGAGTTCAAAGTTAATTTCCTCCCTGGGTTCAAATAATGACTTTCCCAATACCTCCTCTGAAATTCTCCATTAGCTTGCAAAGACAAGCCTAGGTCAAAGCTGCAACCGGGGCAAATCATGATAGAGTCCTTACTTCACAGTACTTTTCAGGGATTTACTCCTAAGCTCTCCTCCCTGTAAATGTTCATATCCAACTCATATATTCTGCTTCTCAGTTCACAGAAGTTGCTTGATCTAATGAGGATTTTTGACTTCTGATATCTAACATCTCCAGTATTTTGACTTTGTATTCATCTCAGCTGTTGAGGCTGTAACACTACGAATGCATTGTACCATGTCTAACACATTTTATACAAATTTCCTAACTGAATGACAAGGCCAGAGGAATCCCAATGCTGGAACTAGAAACAGGATGTGAACCCTGACCCCCAATCTCCACACCACCCCCAAACAACACCCCAACAACAGGCAGTGGAACCCTGGGACTGCAGTTATTCTGCAGCAGCTAAGAAGCAGTCCACGACGTTTTGGCATGGAGTCAGACCAGGAATTCTTGCCAAATGGATTCAGAGGAGACAGATCCTGATAACAGTTTATAAGTGACACTGCCACTCTGCAAATTTTAGCCATATGTGAAAATTGTTTTAATTGGGGGTTATATTAAGGATTAAAAACTTACATTTTGTTTTCAGTTTAAGGTGCATTAGAGGTTATTTGCTTCTGAAATATTCTTATCTCCCTTCTTTTCTTACTCATTACCAGAATTGATATATTTCATAAATGTTCATATGGGACATTTCTGAAGCCTGTAACCTTCTGGATGACCATTTACAATGATGTAAGATTATTGACAATTGAGTTTGAATGTTTACACCAGAACCTTGAAACTGGGCAGTAACAATTATCCTTGGTACTGCAAGAGGAGGACAGGGAGAAGACTCGAATAGTACTGGCAACAAAACGTGTCCAGAATATGTGACAAAAAGTTAAAATCATGATTTTATCTATTTGTTTGATGTTTGTTGAAAAATTCTTAATTATAGGAAACATTATTCAATGCAAGCATAATTACCCCTCAGTGTATAGGTGAAGACTGGGTAGGTCACTAATCAAGAGGGAGTAGTGGTCTCTCAGTCTCTTGTGAAGGGGATGTTGGTCTTGATGGGATCACTAACTATAAAGAGGGTTATGGCCATGAATTAGTTAATGTGTGTCAAGTAGCACCTGAAGAGTTGCAGGTTTTGTTGGGTATAAAGACTTGGCAAAGGATGTGAGAGGTAAGCTGCATGGCACAGGAACAGGCTGGAATTGTTAGTCCTGTTTGTGGGACTTGGGTAGGAGGTGGAATTCAGTCTCTTTGGTTGGGGAGCAATGGTGGTTAGAGGCTCTGGGGAAGATCTCCAAAGAAAAGTTATAGATGATCTAGGAGATGATGGAAATCTGAAACAAAAACATGGAAGTGCTGGGGAAACACAGTAGGTTTGGTCACATCTGCAAAGAGGGTAACAGAGTTGACATTTCAAATCCAATGAAACAGTTCTTCAGAACATCAAACAATGGCTTGCTGTTCAGGTTATGTTCAGGGGAAATAGACTCAGAAAAAAATTCAGAAACTCAGCAGGTCTGGCAGCATCTGTGGACAGAGGAGCAGAGTTAGTGTTTCGAGTCTAGTATGACTGCTCTTCACTGAGTTCTGAAGGACAGTCATATTGGAATTAAATGTTAACTCCATTTCTTTCTGCACAAAAGCTGCCAGACTTGCTCCAGTATTCTCTGCATTTGTTTTAGATTTCCAGCATTCACAGTATTTTGCTTTTATATGGGAAATAGACTAATTGGCAGTAAGTTCAGCTGACACAGGACAGAAGCCCTGAGGCCGAAACATATCATAAACCTTTCCATTTGCCATTTAGTTATCTTCATTAGTGTTTGTTTTTATTGAAGGCCTTAACACCTTACAAATTGAGCTCACAATCAATTTTATCCCAGATCTTTAATAATAAATGAATTTGATTTCTTCCAATAGTGAGTTTAATTAAAAAAAAGGAACTTATAAAATTAGTTGCAATTATTTATTTCATACTTTTAGGACTAAAGTGTAACTACAAGATTTTGGGAAGGACTATGTTATAACATTTCTTCATAGACTGGAATAAATTTAATGAGTTTGCTCTCCACATAGAACATCCTCTGTCTGTACTCATTGTGTAAGTTTGGGGACAAAAATCATCAACTTCTGCAGGATTTTGCAACCATTACAGATAGAAAATCCTACAGCATCTGTTGACTTTCTGTGCCTTGATTCCCAAAATGAGCTGTCGCCAGATTAAGCTTCTTGAAAGGAGCTTGAATTTTGAAAAGGTGATCTTATATCTCAAAATCTGAATGTATACTCAGAGTAAATTCTATAAATGCAGAAAAACAGCAGACATCATTTCATGGTCTGCAATATTGAAGGATGTCATTTGCGGTACATCCTTTTAAGCAGCATTTATCTGCAAGCTCAGTACCACTCAAACCATTTCGGGCGAATCGCTGTAGAAGAGAAGATTGCACCTCACTGATTTTCTTGGTCTCAAAGTCATTCTTGTGCACTTCATCTGGTGTCTGCTCATATTGATGGTAGTCATTGTAAAATGGCTCCTGTCCATAATTAAACTCAGGTTGAATCTTGCTTTTGTCAGATGACCGCTGATTATTCTTCTTCTTTGGCCGATTGTTGTTATCATGACCTCTTGAGATCTGGGAGAGATCTGGAACCAAAACCATAACTCCATTGGTGAACATTTACCAAGTTTGACCTTGATTTCATTATACCTGTCCCAGTTTTGTGGTGCTGCTTATCGGAAAGTGTAATGTCCTTGTCCTTTCACCGAATTTGTGATCACTCAGGCACAAGTCTCTAAATGTAATATTGTGCCATTTGGTGACACGTACTGGGAAAAGACTACATTTTCTTTTGTGCAATGCCTCTATAAGAACACTGTGTGCTAGGATGATTCATTTGTTTGCTGATTATGATATCATTAGGTTCCGTGAAACCTTGGCAGGTTGAAGAATGTCTCTGAGAATAGGGCAGAGACTCTCTTAATATGAGAGTCATGCAGTTGGAAAGGACAGAGCACTGAAGTCAGGGGCAGCAAAACAATTTGGATTGTGCCAAATACATTGTTGCAATTAGCATGGTGCCACAGCCCATCAGAACACATAGAGCGTTTGAAAAAGGGGTCTCTGGGGATTCCATGTCATCAGAAATGCTATGACTGAAATGATAAAGGGTTTGAGGACATCTGTCTTTTTAGTATTTACTAGGTTCTGAAACTTCAGATAAAGTATGACTGCTGCTGAATGCAAGTGAAAGGCTGAAAATTTGAGGCGAAATGAAAAATCCGACAAAAACAAGATCGATTTTGAAATACTGATCTGGTTTCACATTTATGAAGTAATGTTAGTACACCGGGTGTATAATTGTTGCACTGACTATTTAAAGCAAAAATTCAATTGGCAAAAGAGCGTTAATGGTTGTAACATTTACCAATTAGTCAAACCATACTGCAGTGGCATGGTGGCTCAGTGGTTAGTACTGCTGCCTTACAATGCCAGGGACCTGGGTTTGATTCCAGCCCTAGGTGATTGTTTGTGTGGCATTTTTGCATGTCTGCATGGGTGTCCTCCCACTGTCCAAAAATGTGCAAGTTAGGTGGACTGACCATGCTAAATTGCCCATGCAGGCTAGGTGGGTTAGTCACATAAATGTAGTGATGTTGGTTTGAGTGGGCTGCTCATCAGAGGGCTGGTGTGGTCTGCATTCAATCTATGTGATTCTATGAAAATGTTTGAACATTCAGTTTAAAATACGATGACAAGTCAAGGCAGAGGTGTCCCAACAGCAGTCATGGTCTCCACCTCAGAACTGCCATGTCCTGGAGCTTCTAGCCTCTGATGGCCATTCCAGGTGGGCATTCCAGGTGGGCATTCCTGTTTGAATTTAGGGAGAGGCTGAACAGACTGAGGCTGTTCTCCCCACAGCGTCGGAGACTCAGGGGTGACCTTATAGATGTTTATAAAATCATGACAGGTATGAATAGAGGAAATAGAAAATGTCTCTTTTCGTTGGATGGAGGAGTCCAGAACTAGAGGACATAGGTTTAGGGTGAGAGGGGAAAGATTTAAAAGGGACCTAAGAGTCAACTTTTACACAGAAGGTAGTGCATGTATGGAATAAGCTGCCAGACGAAGTGTTGGAGGCTGGGAGAATTAGCACATTTAAAAAGTATCTGGATGGGTCAGGTTGTAAGTTTGCTCATTGAGCTGATAGGTTTGTTTTCAGATGTTTCATCACCATGTTAGGTAACATCATCAGTGAGCCACCAGTGAAGCGCTGGTGTTCTGTCTCACTTTCTGTTTATGTTTCTTGGTCTGTCAAGATGGGTGATATCATTTCCAGTTCTTTTTCTCAGAGGTTGGTAAATGGGGTAGAAATCGATGTGTTTATTGATGGAGTTCTGGTTTGAATGCCAGGCCTCTAGGAATTCCCGTGCATGTCTCTGTTTAGCCTGTCCTAGGATGGAAGTGGTGTCCTTCTTCATCTGTATGGAAGGATGCTAGTGATAGTGGGTCATGTCTTTTGGTGGCTAGATGATGTTCCTGTGTCCTGGTGGCTAGTCTTCTGCCTCTCTGTCCAATGTAGTGTTTGTTACAGTCCTTGCATTGTTTTGCTGGTTGTTGGTATAGGGTCCTTTAAGTTCATCAGTAGCTGTTTCAGTGTGTTGGAACGTTTGTGGGCTACAATGAGGCCAAATGGTTGGAGTAGTCTAGTAGTCATCTCCGAGATGTCTTTGAAGGATGGTAGTGTGGCTAGAGTTTCTGGGCATGTTGTGTCTACTTATTTGGGTTTGTTGTTAAGTATTGGCTGACTGTATTTATTCGGTACCCATTCTTCCTGAATACGCTGTATAGGCATTTTTCTTCTGCTACGAGAAGAAACATCTGAAAACCAATCTGCCAGCTCAACAAGCAAACCTACCACCTGAACCTCAACCTGTGCTACAAACTTTCTCAAAAATCGCAATCTGCATGGGCATATGAACAGGAAGGGTTTAGAGGGATATTGACTAAATGCTGGGAAATGGGACTAGAATAATTTAGAATATCTGGTCAGCATGGATGAGTTGGGCTGAAGGGTCTGTTTCTATGCTGTGTATCTCTATGAGTATCTCTCTGGAGTTCAATGTAGCTAAGTGTGAGGTGATTCACTTTGGTAAGAGTAATAAAAAGATGGGGTACTGGGCTAATGGTTGGATACTTGGTAGTGTGGATGAGCAGAGGGATCTTGGTGTCCATGTACACAAATCTTTGAAAGTTGCCACCCAGGTAAATAGTGCGGTGAAGAAGGCATATGGCGTACTGGCTTTTATTGGTAGGGGAATTGAGTTCCGGAGTACTGAGGTCATGTTGCAGTTGTATAAGACTCTGGTGCGGCCACATCTGGAGTATTGTGTGCAGTTTTGGTCGCCATACTATAGGAAGGATGTGGAGGCACTGGAATGGGTGCAGAGGAGGTTTACCAGGATGTTGCCTGGTATGGTAGAAAGATTGTATGAGGAAAGGCTGAGGCACTTGGGGTTGTTTTCATTGGAGAAAAGAAGGTTTAGGGGTGACTTGATAGAGGTGTATAAGATGATTAGGGGTTTAGATAGGGTCAACAGTGAGAATCTTTTTCCACGTATGGAGTCAGCTATTACAAGGGGGCATAGCTTTAAATTAAGGGGGGGATAGGTATAGGACAGATGTTAGGGGTAGGTTCTTTACTCAGCGAGTCGTGAGTTCATGGAATGCCCTGCCAGTAGCAGTGGTGGACTCTCCCTCCTTTATGGGCATTTAAGCGGGCATTGGATAGACATATGGAGGATAGTGGGCTAGTGTAGGTTAGGTGGGCTTGGATCGGCGCAACATCGAGGGCCGAAGGGCCTGTACTGCGCTGTATTCTTCTATGTTCTATGTTCTATGACTCTGTGTTGCCACTTGAACATCAGTAGAGAAGAGTGAGGTTATGGACAACTTGGAAGAAACACCCAAAACAAGTTGAAGGCTGGATTTAAATCAACTTGCCATGGATGACCAGGCTGATGGGTGAGACCCCACATGAATTACTCAAAAGGAAACATCCTCAAAATTAATTAGAGGGCAGATGGGAATGAGGCAGACTCACCACTTCTAGCTGGACTAGGAACTGGTTTCCCCCTACCAGAATAAACCAACCAGATCCTACAGTTAAGGAGGATGGAGGTAGTAATCTTTATCATAAGCTGCAGTTTGTACAGCTGTTTGAGCTGGCATTACTATAGAACATGTAGGAAGCAATTAATGTGCAATTAATTTTAAACTCAGTATAACACATGGTAATCAGCAGTGTGAGAGCTTCAGGCTCAGTTTTAAGTCACTGCTCATACTATACAGACTGCAGCAAAGAACAGCTGAATGGTTTAAGAGTCCTAAAGAAGAAATCCTCATGACACTCACCAACAAGGAAGAATAATCCAGTGAGTTATGAAATAAATTAAATCTGATAAGCTAGGCATTGCAACAGGAGAGTTAGCTATTCCCGGGAAAAGGAGAAGCGGCAACTCAAAAGCAATATGGGCTGCATTGTGAAGCAGTGAGCTTTGGGAGTAGGGCTAGTGTGGTTTGGTTGGGAGAATGGGGTTTTAGATCCCAGGGGATAGTGGAGGTGTGTGGTTCTGGTAGAGAGGCAAGCGTTGGATGCGGCAACAGGGCATGGGGTTTTCCCATTCTCAGGGGAGAAGTGCAGATTTAGTCCTGGACCTGAAAAAGTTTGGGTCCTGATTGAGTGGAAAATATCAGTTCCTAGGAAGGTGGGAGGTATTGGCTCAGGGTCCAAGGGCTTTAAAGTATCTGGTAGTGCATAGTTGAGGCTGTGTGTGGTAAGTCAGGGCATTTGTTTAATAGTTACCCAGGAGTTAGAAAAGATTTTTAGTTGTCTACCTTTTGAAATCAGTTATTTTGCCATAATGAATTTGTTCTGCACTGTAAACAAAATGGGAACTTATGACAACATGGATCAGACCAAATGTTTTCCACTGCCTTTAAAACTGAAAAGGATTTAGACTGCAAAAGCAAACAGGTTTGCAAGAAAAAAACAAGCAGTGAGATACCAATGAACATCATGTCCACTGATTGATTGATGAATCTAAGCTGATATAACTCACAGTGCAACGCAGCATGTGAACAAAATAACAATGACAGATTCAAGTCTGTGGTTATATACTGAGGTAATTCCGACAGGATATGTTCAAGAAGAAATTTGATTTAAATTTCTTCTCAGGGACAAGCTTCAGTAACTGTGACAGAAGTCATGCCAGTCAAGGGCTATCCTCAAATGGTAGAAGTGAGGAAATTAACATGTTTCTTTCACTGGTAATGGAATCGCTGAGGTCAAAGGAGGGTGTCTAAATAAATCAATAATCTGAAATTTAAACTTTTACATAGCTGACAGAAAATTAAGAACTGCTGACACAAATGGAGGATGTGATGCATGCAACTCTATGGAGGTTATAACTAAGAAAGGATGATCAATATTCAATGATACAGGATACTTCAAAGAGGAAATTGCCAGGTTCAGAGATCCAGCATACTGTAATGTAGAAATTGTCTGTTTCAGCAGGATAGGTGTTCTTCATGAAAGAAATCCAAGAGATAAAGTTCTACAGTTTAAAAGGGTCTACAAATCTTAGCATATCAGGAAAAGGATTGAAGATAACTGTCTTCCATCCAGCAAGCTACCAATCTTCCAAATCCAAAGAAAATGTGCATTGAGAGAATAGTGACACCTTCAGTTGCCTGAATTTGTGAGGTTGAAGTCCCTGGGAGATGGGGTAGCGGGAGTAAATGTAATTATATACACAAAAATATTTTGTACTCATCATGAATGGAAAGCTTGAAGGAAATGTTGTAAACACATCAGAAAGAGTTAATTCTGAGGAGTGTACCATGCACGATGATGATATCATGTGGACTTGCAGACAGAGCAACTTAGGATTTCAAAGGTGAGAGCCCAACTATGTCACCCTCCTCAATATCTCTGTAACAATGTGTCTTGTTAAGGAGTTGCTGGCATGCAGAAAACTATCTCTTGTTAATGGCAAGGAACTCTTTTTAGTTCGATCAGGAAGTATTTTTTCTCTGCAATAGTCGACCCAAGGATGGTGGCAGCAGCCCTCATCATGACCAGCAGCTCATATAGTATAATGAGCCAGCATTCCCATACAGCACCCTGAGCTTACCCCAATCCAAATCCCTGAGTTGGGAGTTAATTATAATGCAAGGTAGGCTGGTGACAGCATTCTCACTTCCACTGGAATGCCAGGAAAACCTGATCATAAAGGGGAACCTAAAATCTTCCATTTTGCATGATTTAGTCATGTGTATTTAGTGATTTTGCCAGTAGCAAATGAGTTATCTTTTTCTTTAAGAAGCCTAACACATATACTAAATAGATTCCATGCTGAACTTTACCCCACCCTTACCCCACTGATATTTTTAAAAGTCGGGTATGCTCATTAGGTGCAGTGCTCAGCCTTTCCACCATCCTCCCACTCAGCCCCTGGTCTATCTCCTATCTTACAAAGGTGTGGGGAGGGGTAAGTTGGGTAGCCTGTTTGCCCTTAGGCCTATTGAAGTGCTTCAGACAACAATTCAAGGCCTAATGGTATCACCTTCCCCTCTATCACTATTTTACATGCAAGACAGATCATTTAAATGATTAGCAGCATCGTCTCAACTCTGACATTTAAGACCCTGATGTCTGGATTCCAGAGGACGGAGAATAGATCCGAATGAATGAGTTTGTTCTCTATACATTTCTTTTGGATAATCAGGGTACATCTTTGGAGAACTAAGACATCCCTGTGGACATGATGTTTGAGGATGAGGTTTCAGGTGTTATTGGGTTTGGTGATCAGAGAGCCATGTGAAGACGGTCAGTTTTCCTTTGTGATTGTTGTCTGTGCAGAAATTTGTGCATAAAAGCTACACAAAGCCTTTGAAAGTGCCCAGCTTGTTAAGACCGGTCAAGATATGTGTGAACCTATTGAGATTTGTCAAGCAATCATCTCCTGTCAAGAAGTATCAAGACTATTAAAATGATCAGTGGAAGGGTGAGCTGTGAGGAGAATGCAGAGATGTTGCAGAGAGGCTGACTGAGTGGGCAAATGCATTACTGATGCAATATAATTTGGGTAAGTGGGAGATTGTTGAATTTAATACCACAGAGTAGGAAGGCAGATTGTTATTTAAATGGCTGTAAATTGAGAGAGGACACTGTTCAGTGAGACCTGGGTGTCCTTATGCATCAGTTGCTGAAAGGTTTAGCAGACAATAAAGAAGATAAACCAAATGGTGGCCTTTGTAGCAAGGGGATTCAAGTACAAGAACAAGGATGTATTACTGCAATTATATAGGGCACCTCTGAGGCCACACTAGAGTGTTGTGTGTAGTTTGTGTCTTCTTATCTGTGGAAGAATGTTCTTGCCATAGAGGGAATGCAGCAAGGTTTACCAAATTGATTCCTGGAATGATAGATTCTTTTGGGAGGCACCCATTGTGGTGTGTGAAGGAGAAACTACATGTAAGATAAAATGTTTGCACTCAGTGGTAGAAAAGAAACTGGAGTTAACCTTAACAACTTCTATAATCTTCTCTAAAATTCAATAATATTCAATCTTGGTCTCAGCTATGTGTCCCTGCCTGGAACCTATAAACTTTAGGAAATTCAAACAAGAGTAGGTCATTCAGCACATCAAGGATGTTTGCTTTCATTGCTCAGAAGATTGAGTATAGGAGTTGGGATGTCATGTTGTGGCTATACAGGATGTTGGTGAGGTCACTTTAAGAGTGGTCTGTACAGTTCTGGTTGCCCTGCTATGGGAAGGATATTATTAAATTGGAGAGTGTGCAGAAGAGATTTAGCAGGATGTTGCTGGGGTCTGGAGGGCTTCAGTTATAGAGAGAGGCGGGATAAGCTGTGATCTTTTTTCACTGGTGTGTAGGAAGTTGAGAGGTGATATTTTGAGGTTTACAAAATCATGAGGGGTATAGATAAGGTGAATAGCAAAGGTCTTTTCCCTAGAGTAGGAGAGTTCTAAAATAGAGGACATAATTTTAAGGTGAAATGAGAAAGATTTAAAAGGAATCTGAAGGACAATATTTTCACACAGAGGGTGGTTTGTATGTTTAATGAGCTGCCAGAGAAAGTGGTACTGCAGGTACTGGTACAACATTTAAAATACACCTGGACAGGTACATGAAAGGGAACGGTTTAGAGGTATATGGGCCAAATGCAGGAAAATGAGACTAATTTATTTTGAAAAACTTGTTTGGTATGGACAGGTTGGACTGAAGGGTCTGTTTCCTTGGTTAACTGTCTGATTATATGATTTGATGACTGAGGTACGAGGAGAGATTGAGTCAGTTAGGGTTGTATTCAATGGAATTTGGAAGAATGAGAGGGGCATCTCGTAGAAACCTATAAAATTCTAGCAGGATGACTTAGATGAGGTGGAGGAAGGATATTTACAATCTTGAGGGAGTGCAGATCCAGGGGTCATACGTCAGAGATATGAGGTAAATGTTTTGGGACTGAGATGAGGAGAAGTTTCTTCGCTCTGAGTGAAAACCTTTGGAATTCATCATGAGAGAAAATGGTTGAGGCCAAAACGTGATGTGTTTTCAAGAAGGAGATCGGTATAGCTCTTTGGCTAAAGAGATCAAGGGATGGGGGAGGGGGCTTGAGGGTATTGAGCTTGATGATCAGCCATGATCATATTGAATGACAGAACAGGCTTAGAACCTATTTTCTGCCCATGAGGTCAGGGATATGGCATCCAGTAAATTCCAATCCAATAATTTTTTTCTCGTGCAATTCCCAAATGTACATGTGCAAGGTATTCACGAGTGATAATGAAAGTAATATTATAGCTGCATTCCTGACCAATTGATCCAAAAAAATCACATCCTATTTTAATTAAAAAACAATTTAAATTCTCCCCTTGGTAGAAGTTAATGATTAGTACTTTATCCTGGTCATTAGAAAGGGGTCTTAATACTTACCATACTGACGCCGATGCTGAGGTTTCGCATTAGCACAGAGCTGGACCAGTTTATGTAGGAAATCTGATTCACAGAGCTTCATCACTTCAGTGTTAAGAGTTGTGGATCCTGTGAAAGAAGTCAGCAGCAGCCCAATGGCCAGGATGACCACCAGACACTTCATTGCAACTCACAAGTGATCAGCTCCAGTCTTTCTGACTCTGTGGAGGATAGTAGAGCCAATTGCACCACTCACTCTAATGATTCTCCTGTATAAATGGAACCTGTTTTCATCAACTGATCTAAATTTCTTTTCCAGCCTTGAACTCCCACTTGACTGGACTTCTCTATTGATTCAGAGTATTTTACTATTTGCTCTCTATCCCTGACTTTTATGTTTATTGGTTTCTTCTCCCTTTATAGCGGTTTTGCTTCCTTATAGTTTTTTTATTAACGTTTGTTCATTTTCGAATGACACTTGAAAGTTTTCCAATGCCTCAAATCTGTAACTTCCTAACCGAGCATAACTACAACTACTTCTTTGCTTAATGTTTAGCTTAAACTGATGATGCTTGTGATTGATATCTAACAGGTTGTGAGTGAATATTGAATTCTGTTGGCCTACTATACTGAGGACTCTTGAAATGTGCATTTACCTGATTCACAGATGGGATTAATTCCCTGTAGAAGGGTAAATGAATAGGAAACCAACTGATATCAGATAGAAATTTACCGAAGGCAAATGTTTGAAACTTAATGATTTAATCACTTAAATGTATTTTCATACGACCACATGTCAATTATATCTTCATAGTGTTTAATTGTGGAGAGGTAGTAGGTATGAACAGTGCATGCAGTTGCAGGCAAGGACTCCTTTGATGCAGTTCTGAATAATGGACCAGAAACTTCAAATACCACTTACCCTAGACAACATGTCTGACCAGGTTGATTAAAAATATCTAGAAATACAGACAGATCTCCTCACAGCACTTCTCCCAGGCCGAACCAAGGTGGTTATTAACAAGTGTCGACAGCCAATGGTTGAGGGGCTACATACCTCTGTTCTGCAGCTATATTCATTCTTGGGTATCCCTGGAGAGGGACAACACAAGGTGTGCTAGTAACTTTGAGACCTTTTGTGACTGGTAGATGCCAGGGCTGCGGGAATGCACCTTCAAACCTAGAAATTATATTCCAACTTAAGCCTGGAATTGAATTCAAATATATGAATGTGATAGACTAAGTTAATAAATCAGGAGAAAGCGAGGACTGCAGATACTGGAGATGAGAATCAAAAAGTGTGGTGCTGGAAATACACAGTAGGTCAGGCAGCATCCGAGGAGCAGGAGAGTCGTCATTTTGGGCATAAGCCCTTCATCAGGAATGTGAGGGGGCAAGGGGGCTGAGGGAAAGGTAACTTGGGAGAGGGGTGGAGCTGGGGGCAAGGTTAGCTTGGAAGGCGATAGGTAGATGGAGGTGGGGGGTGATGGTGATAGGTTGGAGTGGAGGGTGGAACAGATAGATGTGATGGAAGATGGACAGTTAGGACAGTTCAAGACAGCAGTGCTGAGTGGAGGGTTGGATCTGGGATAAGGTGGGGTGGGGGAACATGAGGAAACTGGCAAAATCAACATTGATGCCCTGTGGATGGAGGTTCCCGAGGTCGAAGATAAGGTGTTCCTCCTCCAGGTGTCGGGTGGCTAGGATTTGGTGATGGAGGAGGCCCAGGACTTGCATGTCCTTGGCAGAGTGGGAAGGGGAGTTGAAGTGGTCTGGCACAGGGCAGTAGGGTTGTTTGGTACGTGTGTCCCGGAGAAGTTCTCTGGAATGTTCCGCATGTTGGTATCCTATCTCCCCAATGTAGAGGACACCACATCGGGAGCAATGGATACAGTAAATGCGGTGTTTGGATATGCAGGAAAATCTCTGCCGGCTGTGGAAGGAGACTTCGACAAAGGTGAGGGGGGAGGTGTGGGTGCAGGTTTTATACCTCTTGTGGTGCCATGGGAAGGTGCCAAGGGAGGGTGGGTTGGTGGGGAGGGTGGACCTAATGAGGGAGTCACGGAGGCAATGGACTTTACGGAATGCTGATAGGGGTAGGGAGGGAAATATATTACTGGTGGCGGGGTCTGTCTAAACCAGCTTAATAAATCAAGTGTAATAAGTCATAGAGTCACAGAGTCACAGAGATGTACAGGACAGAAACAGACCCTTCAGTCCAACTCACCCATGCCGACCACAGATCCTAACCTAATCAAGTCCAATTTGCGAGCACTTGACCAATATCCTTCTAAACCCTTCGTATTCATATACCCATCCAGATGCCTTTTAAATGTTGTAATTATACCATCCTCCACCACTTCCTCTGGTAGTTCATCCCATATGTGCACCACTCTCTGTGGGAAAATGTTACCCCTTAGTTCCCTTTTAAATTTTTCCCCTCTCACCTTAAATCTATGCCCTCCAGTTTTGGACTCCCCTATCAAGGGGTAAAGACCTTGACTACTCATTCTAACCATGCCCCTCATGAATTTATAAAACACTATAATGTCACCCCTCAGCCTCCGACACTTCGGGGAAATTAGCCCCAGCCTTTCCCAATAGCTCAAACCCTCCAATCCTTGCAACATCCTTGTAAATCTTTTCTGAAATCTTTCAAGTTTCACAGCATTGTTCCCTATAGTAGGGAGACCAGAAGTGAATGCAATATTCCAAAGGCGGCCTAATCAATGTCCTGCACAGTGCAAAATGACCTCCAAGCTCCGACATTCAATGCAATGACCAATAAAAGCAAATATACCAAAAACCTCCTTCACTATCCTGTCTAACTACAACTCCATTTTCAAGGAACAATGAACCTGCACTCCAAGGTCTTTTTGTTCAGCAACACTCCCCAGGATCATACCATAAAGTGTATAAATCCTGCTCTGATTTGCTTTTCAAAATTGCAGCACCTCACATTTATCTAAATTAAACTCCATTTGTCACTCCTTGGTTCATTGACTTATCTGATCAAGAATCTATTGTACTCTGAAGTAGCCTTCTTCGCTGTCACTACATTTTCAATTTTGGTGTCATCTGCAAACTTAATAACCATACCTTCTGTGTTCACCTCCATTCATTTATATAAATGACAAAAAAGCAGTGGACTTTGCACAGATCCTTGTGGCACACTGCTGGTCACAGGCCTCCAGTCTGAAAAACAACCCTCCACCACCACCCTCTGTCTTCTACTTTGAAGCCAGTTCTATATTCAAATGGATAGTTTTCCCTTTATTCCATGTGATCTACATTTACTATAAACCAACCGACTCCCACAGCTACCGAGACTACACCTGCTCCCACCCTGCCCCCTGTAAAAACACCATCCCATATTCCCAATTCCTTCATCTCCGCCGCATCTGCTCCCAGGAGGACCAGTTCCAAATCCGTACAACCCAGATGGCCTCCTTCTTCAAGGACCGCAATTTCCCCCCAGACGTGGTCGACGATGCCCTCCACCGCCTCTCCTCCACTTCCCGCTCCTCCGCCCTTGAGCCCCGCCCCTCCAACCGCCACCAGGACAGAACCCCACTGGTCCTCACCTACCACCCCACCAACCTCCATGTACAGCGTATCATCCGCCGTCATTTCTGCCACCTCCAAACGGACCCCACCACCAGGGATATATTTCCTTCCCCTCCCCTATCAGCGTTCCGAAAAGACCACTCCCTCCGTGACTCCCTCGTCAGGTCCACACCCCCCACCAAACCAACCTCCACTCCTGGCACCTTCCCCTGCAACCGCAAGAAATGCAAAACTTGCGCCCACATCTCCCCCCTTACTTCCCTCCAAGGCCCCAAAGGATACTTCCATATCCGCCACAAATTCACCTGCACCTCCACACACATCATCTATTGCATCCGCCGCACCCGATGTGGCCTCCTCTATATTGGGGAGACAGGCCGCCTACTTGTGGAACGTTTCAGAGAACACCTCTGGGACACCCGGAACAACCAACCCAACCACCCCGTGGCTCAACACTTCAACTCCCCCTCCCACTCCACCAAGGACATGCAGGTCCTTGGACTCCTCCATTGCCAGACCATAGCAACACGACGGTTGGAAGAAGAGCGCCTCATCTTCCGCCTAGGAACCCTCCAACCACAAGGGATGAACTCAGATTTCTGCAGTTTCCTCATTTCCCCTCTCCCCACCTTGTCTCAGTGAAATCCCTCGAACTCAGCACCGCCTTCCTAACCTGCAATCTTCTTCCTGACCTCTCCGCCCCCACCCCACTCCGGCCTATCACCCTCACCTTAACCTCCTTCCACCTATCGCATCTCCAACACCCCTTCCCCAAGTCCCTCCTCCCTACCTTTTATCTTAGCCTGCTGGACACACTTTCCTCATTCCTGAAGAAGGGCTTATGCCCGAAACGTCGATTCTCCTGTTCCTTGGATGCTGCCTGACCTGCTGCGCTTTTCTAGCAACACATTTTCACCTCTGATCTCCAGCATCTGCAGTCCTCACTTTGTCCTTCCATGTGATCTAACCTTGCTAACCAATCTACCAAGTGGAACCCTGTCAAATGCCTTACTGAAGTTCATTTAGATCATATCCACTTCTCTGCCCTCACCTATTTGATTTGCTACTTCTTCAGAAAACTCAATCAAGTTAGTGAGACATATTTTCCCACGCACAAAGCCATGTTGACAATCCCTAATCACTCCTTGCCTTTCCAAATACATATAAACCCTCTCCCTCAGGATCCCCTCCTTGCCCACCACTGATGTTAGACTCACCAGTCCATAGTTCCCTGGCTTTTTCTTCCCATTTTTTAAAAGTAGTGGCACCATGTTAGACAACCTCCAGTCTTCAGACCTCATCTATTGCTATCAGCAATACAAATATCTCAGCAAGAGCTCAGAAGTCACTTCTGTAACTTCCCACAGAACTCGAGGAGACACCTGATCAGGTCCCAGGGATGTATCCACCTTCATGCATTTAAGATGTCCAGCATCACCTCTTCTCTTATATGAATATTTTTCAAAATATCGCTATTTACTTCCCGAAGTTCTCCAGCTTCCAAATCATTCTCTTTAGCAAACACTGATGCAAAATACTCATTTAGTACCACCCCATCCCCTGCATTTCCACACATAGGTGACCTTGCTGATCTTTAAGGAGCCCTATTCCCTCCCTAGTTACTTTTTTGTTTCTAATGAACTTGTCAAATCCCTTTCCCTGATCCCTATTTGCCAAAGCTATAACCTGTCCCCTTTTTGCCTCCTGATTTCCCTTTTAAATATATTCTGCTGCTTTTAGGGCTTCACTCAATCCCTGATGTCTATACCTGATATATGCTTCCTTCTTTTGCTTAACTAAAACCTCAATTTCTCTAGTCATCCAGCATTCCCTATACTTAAAACCTTGCCCTTCACCCTAACAGGGGATCATACTGTCTTTGGACTCTCATCATCTCATTTTTGAAGGCTTCCCATTTTCCAGCTGTCTCCCTACCTGTGAATATCTACCCCCAAGCAACTTTAGAAAATTCTTGCCCAACACCGTCAAAGTTGGTCTTCCTCCAATCTAGAACTTTAACTTTGCTCTGTTAATTTCTACCTTCTAACCTCTGTGCCCCAAATCACTCCACCCCATTTGTACCCATGTCCTCATTCACTTACCCTCTGCTCCTCCCTAAAAGCACTATCAGTTCTGGTTTGATATTAGAGAAACCAACCAGCCAGGGAATGCCAGGTGGGAGACTGAGAAGGAGTGGGTGCGAAAGCTTGGAGGTGAATTGGGTGAGCAATGGAGTGTGGATGGTGGGGGGGGGGGGAGAGAGAGAGAATGTATTGGGAAGAGAGTAAGAGGAAGGAGGTGTCTGGCTCTGGAAGTGTGTGCAGGTGACAAGAGTGAACGACACTGACAGTGGGACAAAAAGGAGGAGGATGGAGTTGGAGCATGGGGGGGGGGGGGGAGTAAATGCGGCTGGACTGAGTTGGGAGTGGGAGGTTGAGTCAAAGTATAGTTTTTGGGGGTGGGAGGAACATTGGTCTGCAGTTGTGGAGTGACCCAAGGGTGTGAGTTTTGATGAGTATGAGGAGCAGGATAGACAGAGGGTGGGAGAGTTGTGTGGTGTCAAAATGAGCCTTGGTGTTTAGTGCTAGGTGCAATGGGGCTGCGAGAATGTTTTGAGCTGAAGGTGACAGGCGTGTTTAGCAGCAGTGGGGCTGATAGGAGTTTCAGACCAGATGGGGTTGACAGTGAAAACAAATAATGACCCATTTTGAAAACAGACTTTCAAAACAAGAGAACTGCAGAAATTTCTTAAATGTTCACAGTCAGCAAGCTTGCATAAAGGCTTTCATAATGTTTTCACTCCTCAGTCCACCTCCCTTTTTATAATAAATGAAAACAGAGTATGGAAGATTCATCCTATTTGTTTCATTGCATTCTGGCTGCTGAATGTATTTCTCTTTTTCCGAGCCCTTTGTCGTGCCATCTCAAGTGCCCAAGCTCTGTTCGTTTTATGAAAATCTTTTCCGGCATTAGTGAACAGCATGATCTTATTTCAGTTAATATTAACTCCATGTTCTCCTTCACAACCTCATTTTTTTTCCCTGATATGCACTGTCCCAACTCTTCACCTTTCTTTCCTGTTAACTCCTTCTCTGACTTGATGCGCTTTCTACCAGCCCTCCTTAAGACCCAATAGCCAGAGAATATCTTTTTTTTCTGGTTCACAAAAACCATTTGCAAAATTTATATAAAGGCAGTTATGAGAGCTTGATTGTAGCGCTGGCTAAAGAGAATGGACAAATTAAGTTGAAGGATAGGTCAGCAGCAAAGGAGGGGCAAACATTTAAAGGGATATTTCAAAATACACATAATAAATGCATTCCAACAAGTAAGAACAACTCCCATGGGATGGACCCATCATACATATTTAACTAGAAATGCTAAAGGCAATAACAAAGTCAGAGAAGAGGAATATGTTGTATAAAGACAGGTGGCAGATTAGAAGATTGAATAAAGTATTTAAAAAATAAAGTAAACAATGATCAAAAGATTAGTCAGAAGGGAAAATATAGAATATGAGAGAAATATAGCCAGAAATATAAAAGAAGATAATAATAGTTTTTGTAAACATGTCAAAAAGAAGAGTTAACAAAGTTCTCTTTTAGCAGATAAATCTAGAGAATTGATGATGGAAAATAAAAAGATTTCAATCTAAAAAATTTCATTGTAAATTTGTTCTCACAACTGTAAATACATATCCACTTTTCAGCATTAGCTGTGTCAATGAATCCCTCACTCCCAACCCCAGTCCTGAAGAAGGGTTGCACCTGAAAAGTTGATGTCTCCATTTCCTGATGGTGCCTGACTTGTTGTGTCTTTCTAGCCTTCTGCTTGTCTACTTCTGTCTTTCGAGCTGCAGCTAAAATAGTGAGTGTACAGAGCCTAGCCATCCTGAGTGCTAGGCTCTCTTTTAATGGCTTAATGGTGTGAAGTCAGCATCTCTTGCACCACTTGAAGGCTGTAGGACCATGAAAGGTGATTACTACTTTGGTACCTAGGGAGAATCTTTCCAAGCTTTATTACTCTGTTTGTTTAGCACAGCCATTAGTGGGATTGATTTCTGTTGTTACACTTTGTGGACTTCTTATTTCACATCGTGGAGCTGGCCCAACAAGTCCACACTGACCTTCCAAAGATCAAACCACCCAGACCCATTCCCCTACTCTATATTTACCCCTGATTAATGCACCTAACACTATGGGCAATTTAGCATGGTCAATTCACCTAACATGCACATCTTTGAATTGTGGGAGGAAACCAGAGCACCTGTAGGAAAACCACACAGACCCACGGGGAGAATGTGCATACTTCACACAGACAGTCGCCTGAGGTGGCAATCGAACCCGGGTCCCTCTTGCTGTGAGACAGCAGTGCTAACCACTGAGCCAACGTGCCGTCCTAAAGGCAAGGACACAACCACTGCATCTCTACAGCCCCTTCCTGATGCTGCATCATGTCGCCAAGAGCATTTAGGGTCAGGATTTGTACTCTACACTGTAGGTCAGTGCATAATGTTCACACACAGCATTTTATAATCACAAGTGTCTTTTCCCTGTACTGTGTGGATGTCTGTTTAATGTTATTGCCCTTTGAAGGACCCTATGTCACATAAATGTGAAGTCCCCTCTTTCACAGAATGAAACATTGACTATTCCAGTAGCCATTTTCATCTTGATTGTGCACTTGCTAATTGCATCATGATAGGAGGAAACAATAGTCCAATTTATGGAGTGAATCTCAAAACACAACATTTCAGTCGCAGTCTTGATTTTACCTTGGTTACCAGCTGCTTAAATGACAAACATTTTCCATCTTTTCCAATTTCCTGACTTGTAAATTAATATTGTTTAACCATCAATAAAGTTTGCTTTTGCATTAATATCCTTGCTCATTTTCAAAATGTTTAAACTAGTTGTTTCTTCACACGGTAACCAATCAAACTTCCCATTAACAAAACCACTCTGGAATCCTGAGCAGTGGGGAAGGTCCAGGGCTGGTCACCCCAGTGCAAAGAAAACTTGGAAAAGAGAGACAGTGTTGGGATGGAGACCTCATTTAAAGAGGAAGTGGAGGACTTTTGTCAATATTTTCGGTATTCCAGACACACAGAAGAAAAAGGCACCATTGACATGCACCAAAAGTTTAGAAGGTCCCTGACTGTCAGCAGGAATAAGTAGTTTTTTGTTCTGCTAAATAATTTCACCAAATGGGTTCAGGAGTTGCCAGGTAAGGCAGGTACTGCTGTGACCTCAATGAGAAACTTAGCATAGGAGACATTATCTAACTGGGGACACCACAAATTGTAGGATCAGACCAAGGAAGCCATTTGAATGGTCAAGTCATTCAAGTGGCTTTGAAGCTGCTGGGTAGTGAAAGGAAATGGTACATAATTCATAATCTGCAGTTTGCAGGAACTGTACAATACATTAATGAGAAGAATTTAAAAAAGAAAGATTTACAAAAGGATTGGGCGAACCAACACTCCATCCCATTTTTTTCTTTGATTCACCCAATTCACGTCATCAGGTAATGACATGGAGATCTATGAAAACCTGAGAATGCAACTTTTAAAAAAAGAGGTTTTGTGATTTACAAGTGAAAGAAGTGAAACTGTCATGGTATTCTAACAGACGAAAGGCTTAACAGACAATCAATTTTTCAATGTATAATTTCAGTTACATCACACTATAAATTTTTGCTGGAGAGAGTGAGGTCTGCAGATGCTGGAGATCAGAGCTGAAAATGTGTTGCTGGAAACGCGCAGCAGGTCAGGCAGCATCCAGGGAACAGGAGAATCGACATTTCGGGCATAAGAAGGGCTTATGCCCGAAACGTCGATTCTCCTGTTCCCTGGATGCTGCCTGACCTGCTGCGCGTTTCCAGCAACACATTTTCAGCTGTAAATTTTTGCTATAAATTCTGTGTTACGATCGAGCCCTCCACTACCACCTGATGAAGGAGCAATGCTCCGAAAGCTAGTGTGCTTCCAATGAATCCTGTTGGACTATAACCTGGTGTTGTGTGATTTTTAACTTTGTACACCCCAGTCCAACACCGGCATCTCCAAATCATGACTACTATCAACACCACTAACTGTCGGCTTAAAGCGGAGAGGATCTCCAAGAAGATCGCACATATCAACACAGACATCAAGTTTCTACAGGAATGCAGGCAAGCGGGAAAGATCCCAAAAAGATTACGGATCACGAACCCACTTAGGTCGACTTACAACACAGACTACGCAGAGAGACTTTGCCACCGCACCTCTCGTAAACTCCTCAATCATCTCGTGCACCAACTCTACAGCAGGCGCCACAACCTTGAAATTCAGATGGAGTCCACACTGTCAGCCTGCACACAGGATACATCAGTACAATTACGTGACATCGCCAAACAGACAAGGTGACAAAACTACACCACGTACATGCACGCCAAGAACAACAAACTGGAGAAAGTTGACATCCTCACCAGTAATAGCACAGCCCACCCTGGAACCACAGTAGACAACATTATCACTGCGGGGAAGTCTATTATCAACTTATCGGACCACACCCTTCAACTAGAAGAGATTGAAGTCCTGAGTAGGGGTCTCAACTTCTGCCCCACCACCAAAATGGACCCGTTGGTTCTGGCAGCAGACACAGAGGAGTTCATCAGACGAATGAGACTCCCGGAATTCTTTCAAGGTGCTGGCAGTGATCCCAATGAGCCCACTGATGAACTGGAACGGTTATCACAGGGATCTGTAGAGGAGCGACCAAAGAAAGTGTCAACTTGGACCCCACCGGAGGGCCGCTGCCCTGGGCTTGACATGTATGCTCAAACCGTCAGGAAATATATAAATGCCAGATTCATCAGCCGTACTCACAAGGTAAAGCAAAACATCACCTGTTCACAATGCAATGCCATCCAGGCTCTCAAAACCAATCACAACATTGTCATCAAACCAGCAGATAAAGGAGGAGCCATTGTCATTCAGAATAGAACAGATTCTATTCTGCAAGGAAGTGGACCTACAACTGAACAACCAGGAACACTACAGGCAACTACCAGCTGATCCAACCAAAGAGCACGCCCGTGAATTAAACACACTGATCAGAACTTTGGATCCAGTCCTTCAGAGTTCCCTATGCGCCCTCATCCCATGTACTTCTCATGTAGGCGACTTCTACTGCCTTCCAGAGGTATACAAAGCCAACCCACCAGGACATCCCATCATGTCCGGCAATGGGACCCTATGTAAGAATCTCTCCGGCTATGTGGAAGGCATCTTGAAACCTATTGTACAGGGGATCTCCAGCTTCTGTCGTGACACTACGGATTTCTTACAGAAACTCAGCACCCACAGGCCAGTCGACCCGGGAACATTCCTCGTCACAATGGATGTTTCCGCACTCTACACCAGCATCCCCCACAATGATGGCATCGCGGCAACAGCCTCAGTACTCAACACCAACAACTGCCAGTCTCCAAACACCGTCCTACGACTCATCCGCTTTATCCTTGATCACAACGTCTTCACCTTTGACAACCAGTTCTTCATCCAAACACACGGAACAACCATGGGGACCAAATTTGCACCCTAATATGCCAACATTTTTATGCACAGGTTCGAACAAGACTTCTTCTCTATGCAGGATCTCCAACCAATATTATACACCAGGTACATTGACGACATTTTCTTCCTCTGGACCCATGGCGAGGAGTCACTGATAAAACTACACAGTGATATCAACAAGTTTCATCCCACCATCAAACTCACCATTGACTACTCTCGACTATCTGTCTCATTCTTGCATCTTCATCAAGGATAGACACCTCAGCATCACACTCTACTGCAAACCCACAGACAACCTCACAATGCTGCACTTCTCCAGCTTCCACCCAAAATATATTAAAACAGCCATCCCCTATGGACAAGGCCCACGCATACACCGCATCTGCTCAGATGAGGAGGAACGTGACAGATACCAGGAAGTACTCAGGGATGCACTCACAAGAATGGGGTACGATGCCCAACTCATCGACCACCAGTTCCGACGTGCCACAGCAAGAAACTGTAATGACCTCCTCAGGAGACACACACGTGCTGCAACCAATAAGGTACTCTTCGTTGTTCAGTATTTGAGGAGAAAGTGAGGTCTGCAGATGCTGGAGATCAGAGCTGAAAATGTGTTGCTGGAAAAGCGCAGCAGGTCAGGCAGCATCCAGGGATCAGGAGAATCGACGTTTCGGGCATAAGCCCTTCTTCAGGAATGAGGAAAGTTTGTCCAGCAGGCTAAGATAAAAGGTAGGGAGGAGGGACTTGGGGGAGGGGCGTCGGAAATGTGGAAAGAGGTCAAGGTGAGGGTGATAGGTCAGACTGGGGTGGGGGCGGAGAGGTTAGGAAGAAGATTGCAGGTTAGGAAGGCGGTGCTGAATTCGATGGATTTGACTGAGACAAGGTGGGGGGAGGGGAAATGAGGAAACTGGTGAAATCCGACTTCATCCCTTGTGGTTGGAGGGTTCCTAGACCACAACAAAACAACGGTTGGAGGAAGAGCGCCTCATCTTCCGAAAACCACAACAAAATGACGGTTGGAGGAAGAGCGCCTCATCTTCCGAACACCTACCACCCCACCAATCTCCATGTACAGCGCATCATCCGTCGTCATTTCCGCCACCTCCAAACGGACCCCACCACCAAGGATATATTTCCCTCCCCTCCCCTATCAGCATTCCGTAAAGACCACTCCCTCCGTGACTCCACACCCCCCACCAACCCAACCTCCACTCCCGGCACCTTCCCCTGCAACCGCAGGAGGTGCAAGACTTGCGCCCACACCTCCCCCCTCACCTCCCTCCAAGGCCCCAAAGGAAACTTCCATATCCGCCACAGATTCACCTGCACCTCCACACACATCATCTATTGCATCCTCTGCACCTGATTGGCCTCCTCTATATTGGGGAGACAGGCCGGCTACTTGCGGAGCGTTTCAGAGAACACCTCTGGGACACCCGGACCAACCAACCCAACCACCCTGTGGCTCAACATTTCAACTCCCCCTCCCACTCCACCAAGGATATGCAGGTCTTTGGACTCCTCCATCGCCAGACCACAACAACGCGACGGTTGGAGGAAGAGCGCCTCATCTTTCACCTAGGAACCCTCCAACCACAAGGGATGAAGTCGGATTTCACCAGTTTCCTCATTTCCCCTCCCCCCACCTTGTCTCAGTCAAATCCATCGAATTCAGCACCACCTTCCTAACCTGCAATTTTCTTCCTGACCTCTCCGCCCCCACCCAGTCTGACCTATCACCCTCACCTTGACCTCTTTCCACCTATCACATTTCCGACGCCCCTCCCCCAAGTCCCTCCTCCCTACCTTTTATCTTAGCCTGCTGGACAAACTTTCCTCATTCCTGAAGAAGGGCTTATGCCCGAAACGTCAATTCTCCTGGATGCTGCCTGACCTGCTGCACTTTTGCAGCAACACATTTTCAGCGTTGTTCAGTATTTCCCAGGTGCTGAAAAAAATACGCCATGTTCTTCGTGACCTGCAACACATTATCAATGAGGATGAGCACCTCACCAAGACCTTCCCCACACCTCCACTACTTACCTTTAAACAACCACCAAACCTCAAACAGATCGTTGTTCGTAGCAAGCTGCCGGGCTCTCAGGACAACTCCATATAACCCTGTCATGGTAGACGCTGCAAGACGTGTCAGAGTATGGACATAGATACCACCATTACGCGTGGGGACAACTCCCACCTTGTACATGACAGGATTCATGTGACTCAGCCAATGTTGTCTATCTTATACATTGCAGGAAAGGATGCCCGGAGGCATGGTACATTGGGGAAACCGAGCAAAGGCTACGACAACGGATGAATGGGCACCGCACAACAATCAACAGACAGGAATGTTCCCTTCCAGTTGGGGAACACTTCAGTGGTCCAGGACATTCAGCCTCGGATCTTCGGGTGACCATCCTCCAAGGCGGACTTCAGGACAGGCAGCAGAGAAAAGTGGCCGAGCAGAGACTGATAGCTAAGTTCGGTACCCATAGGGAGGGCCTCAATCGGGACCTTGGGTTCATGTCACATTACAGGTGGCCACCATTGCACTATACATGCACACAGACACTCTTACACACAGACTCTCTCTCACACACACAGGCACTCCTATACACACATACACACGGACATACATATACAAGGCGCGCACACAGACACCCACACACAACCTTACAGACACACACACTCCTACACTCACACAAACACCCCCTCACAGACTTAAGACACTCTGCACTCACTACACACACACACATACACTTTCTCACACTCACAACCCCCAACCCAGACAGACACACACACACACAGACAAAGACCCACATGTACACATATATTTTGTGGGGTGAATTTGTAGTTGCAGTGTTACTTTGCTCAAAAACTGCATGAAATCATGTAAAACTCCATTATCTCACTTTTTAGATTAGAATCAATCTAAACACCATGGCATAGACAGAGAACACAGGGGGCTAACACCTTCAACATATTGTCTTGCTATCACCATTGTTAACAGCTAACCTGAGAATGAAACTTTAAAAAAAAGGTTTTGTGATTTACACATGAAAGAAGTGAAACTGTCATGGTATCCTAACAGATGAAAGGCTTAACAGACAATCAATTTTTCAATGTATAATTTCAGTTACATCACACTGTAAATTTTTACTATAAATTCTGTGTGTTAGGATTGAGCCCTCCACTACCACCTGATGAAGGAGCGTCGCTCCAAAAGCTAGTGTGCTTCCAATTAAACCTGTTGGACTATAACCTGGTGTTGTGTGATTTTTAAATTAGTACCTATATTGACTGAAAGGCAGGGGAAGCAAATTACTGACTACAGGTTTGTGAGAGATTTAAAGATGCAGTGAGAGAAGCTCTATAGACCAATACCAGGGAATACAGGAGAAAATGTTGTATTGAGAAAACAAATCCAAAGCCACATAAACTACAGGGATGGGACATATAAGATCAGGAATTATGTTCATGTGGGAGAAACCATTGGATAAGAAAGCATAAGGAATGGAAAAGCTAATCCTAATTTTAAATGTCATAGAACTACTCAATATGACACTTTCTCAATCAAATGAAACTATAAATCTCAAAAGGAAATAATAAAAAGTGCAAAACTGGAAAAGACAATGAGGAGTTAGGCCACAACTGGACCCAACATGTACGTCTGGTCAACACATTATAGAAAGGATGGGATTGGACTAATGAAGGTGCAGAGGACATTTACCAGGTTGCTGTGTAGACTGGATGATCTGAGCTATGAGGAAAGATTGGACAGACTGGTGTTATTTTTCTTCGAGCAACAAAGTTTGAGAGGTCACCTGATAGAGGTGTATAACATTATGAGGGGCATAGATAAAATGGATAGGAAGGCACACTTTCCATTAGTAGAGGGTTCAGTAAACAATGGACACCAATTTAAGGTAAGAGGTAGAAGATTAAGAGGAGAGTTGAGAAGATTTTCTTCCCTCAGAAAGTGGAGAGAGGCTGGAATTCACTTCATGAAAAGGTCATAGAGGCAGAGAGTCATACAGCATGGACATAGACACTTCAGTCCAACCAGTCCATGCCAAATATAATTCCAAACTAAACTAGTCCCACCTACCTGTGCCTGGCCCATATCTCTCCAAACCTTTCCTATTCATGTATTCATCCAAATGTCTTATAAAAGTAATAATTGTACCTGCATATACAACTTCCTCAAGTGGTTCATTCCACATGTGTAAAAAATTTTCCCCTCATGCCTTTTTTAAATCTTTCTCCTCTCAACTTAAAAAATGCCCCGTAGTCTTGAAATCCCCTGTCCTAGGGTAAAGACAACAACCATTAACTCTATCCATACCCATGATTGTTTTATAAATGTCTATCAGCCTCCTCTGCCCCAGTGGAATAAGTCCCAGTCCCTATCTAGCCTTTATTTAAACCTTCCATACTCAGCAACATCCTGGTAAATCTCATCAGAACCCCCTCTGGTTTGACAGTGCCTTCCTCACATTGGGCAACCAGAATTGAACAAAATACTCCAGAAGAGGTCTCACCAATGTCCTTTTCAACACCAACATGACTTTTCAACCCTTATACTCAAAGGACTGAGCAATGAAGGCAAATGATCCAAATGTCTTTTTAAACACCCTATCTTTATGTGATGCAAACTTCAAAGAATTATGCATTTGAATCCCTAGGTCTCCCTGTTCTACAACACGACCAAAGACCCCACTGTTAATTTTTTTTGTACCAAAATGCAGTACCTCACATTTATCCAGATTGAGGTAGCTAAGTCAGAAGTTTTCATTATATTTAAGCAGCATTTATATATTCAGTTGCATTGTCATAGTCTCCAGGACTATGGGCAAAGAGTTGGAAAGCTGAATTAGTGTGGCCAGATCTTTATTGACCAGCACAGGCACAATTAGCTGAATGGACTCTTCTGTGCTATAAACATGCATGAATCTATGAGCGTGATAAAATGCTTGATCATGGAAGATTAGGGTGCACCCATGGTGAAATAACATCAAGATAGCAACAAGGTTTATCAATATCATTCCCAGCTCCTCAAAAAAGGACAAGAGATGGCAACCAAATGGAGAGAAAGCCCAGAAGGTGTTATCATTAAAGGCACAGCATATAATCTGAAAATGCAAAGGTGCCAACGCACGCCTCTCGGTTTTGTAAGTTGGTACATTGTTATTTAGTCAATTGGACCTTGCAGCCAGATATTATAATGGCAGGCACTGCAGAGCAAACCTTTATTATTATTTCTCAGGTAGGAAAAGGGAGGAGAAAGTAATGACGAGTATGTTGGCATTTCTCTTGAGAGCCATGTAGTACAAAAGTGTGACCAATAAACGAGGTTGATACTCCTCAATGGTCACCTACCTGGGAATACAGAGAAAGCTGAAAAATATTCCAAGCAAGTGTATTTTACATGTCCTCTGTCAGTAGTAATAGCTCTGACAAAAGGGAAATCAAATGCAACAATAATTTAGCTTTGGTAAAAATGATAGAGATTAAAAGAAGGAGACATATTTGTGTGAAATGCTCTTGTGAATCACTCAGGCAAAGTGCCAAGTGCACAATATCTAAATTACACCGTGCTCACAGATGTTATTGAGAAAACCAAGGAGGAAAAGGGTAACTGTAGAACTGGCAGAAAGATTACATAAGTGATGGATATTGTGCAGGTTCTCCTAATTTCAACACACTACACTACAGCCAATGGCACACATCTCTATTTGTCATGCAGGAGAAGGTGATGCACTATCAGAGACAGCAGCATCTGACCAGTAGGGCCAGGATCAGGTGTCTGTCTTTACTTCCATGGAAGCAATGGTGCTCACATCATTGAAACAAGCCATGTTGTAGACTGTGATGAGCAGCATGTCTAAAACATCCTCCTTTCCGACTTACCCCTCACACCACCATTGTTTCTCACAGTTGACACATTTGTTGATGAACTGATCTCATTTGGTACCTGATCAAAGACACAGCAATTGCTCATCTTTCATGCCATTACATCTTGACTTCAGTGTTTAGCTAATTGCACATCTGTAAAGTGCCTTGAGTTCCTTTGTAGAACAACCCATTGCATACCATTTCTTTGCAAGTTGGTGTCTGCTCAATTTGTAGGAACTGAACTCTGGAATAACATGCTGCATCATGCTGAGTCCCTCAGACTCAGAGTTGTTAAGATCATCTCAAGTCTACTTATACTGGTCATCATTAGTTATGGCTACCTTTAATACACTGTAGGAAACCAATGTGCTCATAAAGCCACATTTATCTTTTAGAGGCCAGAGATTCAGAAACTAAGAAAGTAAAGTCTAATCTTTCTTAATGAATGAGATTGGCTGTTTCGAAGAATTTTTTTAATAAGAAAATAAAAAGATACTCAAACACTTTGAGTTGTTGTTTGAAAGGAAAAAGTTATATTTCTGGAACTCAGTGTGACTACAAGATAACAAATCCTTGACAGTGAGATTAGAATGTTAGAATATTTTGTACAGACTATAGAATAAATTTGAGGAACTTGCACTCTCTATGCAGAATTTTCCTTTCCAGCTAGTACCCATTATTAATATGGAGATCATCAAACTGCCAGAATTTCCAAACATTATGGATGGAAAGTCCTCCAGTATCCGCTGATGTTCATGACTGCCAAAATGCACTCTCAGCAGATTAAGATCCTTGCCAAGAGTTTGGAAAGGTAAATCTTAGCCATAAATCCTAAAGTGCCTCATGCAGAATATTTTATAAACATAGGAATACAGTCCACATTCTCCACACAACTGATTAAGTTCTGTTGTAGAACAATTCATTGCACAACATTTCTTTGCAAGTTGGCTTCTGCTCAATTTTGTAGGAATTGAAATCTTCAGAGTAGTATGTCGCATCATTCTGAATTCCCCAGTCTCAGAATAATTAAGATAATCTGCAATTTGCTCATACTGGTAGTCATTGTAGAACAATTCCTGTCCATGATCTGACTCAAACATCTGAATTCCTTCATTGTCAAGCATTCTTGTATCTTTCTTCATCTCTGTGAAGTAAACAAAAACATCTGAGACCTGGAAGAGATCTAGAATCAACATAAACTTTTATTTATGATCACTGAAGTATTATTTTATGTTCTGTTCTAACTACATGTTGCTGCTCTCTATCTTAGAAAATGGAACTTTACAAATCTTCCATTTTGCTGTGACTGCTCCAATTCGGTAAATATAACTTTAGACAGAAATAGAAACATTAATCATGGATGACAGCATCAATTAGTCAACTCATGTTTAGGAAAACATTTGAAATTTCAACCTGAGATAGATGTTGATGATATGATCTTTATTGTGGAGGTAGCATAAACATGTCTAAAGTAGTAATCCATAGACTAGCATGCTATTTCAATGGTCTCAAAATAGTGTACCTTTAGGTCAGATACAGATCACCACCATCACCACCACCCTCTATCTGAGGCAACAAGCTCCCACAGAGTTTGCTATGTATGGTGACGGGTGCTCTTGCAATACGGTTAATTCAAGTTTTGGTGGGATGAGGCCATTAAATGTTCCTTAACTGACTACATATGGGGGTCAATTGGCAGCAGGTCAGGAAAAGGTCAACTATGGGCCTTCCTGTCCAGAACCTAATTCCAGTGAAGGTAACAAGGTGGTATGGATTGGGTATACCACAACCTTGGTAATTAAGTGCCTTTCTTGCTTCTAAATACACTCCCTTTGAAAGCAGGAGATTCTCCTTGAAGTTATAGGTGAAGACCTGTGAGGAGATTTCCTACCTAGTTTATTGACTTTAATTTTTAATGTCAATGTTTGCTTTATTTCTGCAAAATAACCGATTGTATTATGAAATGATTGGTTCTGCTTGTATTCATGCACAATGATAAATTCAGCACATGGACATTTGTTGTGATGAGTCTTGCTTTACTGGGACATGAAATGGGCATTTTAACCCCATCACAGATTCTGCCCTCATTCACTGCTGTCCAGGTTCCACAAGGGAGGTATGGGATTGCTGATAATGACCATTTAATTACATTGTGTGATTTTCTGTTGAACAACACATTTTATCTTTTCAAGGCTTAAAATTATTTTGGTTGTATTCATGTAGGATTGATAGAGAAATTTTTATGCAAGAGTTTCTGTGACTTGCTTGCAAGTCAACCAACCCCACTAAGCACATTGATTTGGTACTGAGTTCACTGCTTTTTGTCATTTATGTAAACGATTTGGAAGAGAATTTAGGAAGCACGGTTAGTAAGTGTGTAGATGACACCAAAATTGGTGGTATAGTGGATTGTGAAGTAGGTTATCTAAGATTACAAAGGGATCTTGATCCTGGGTAGATGGAGGACGGGAAAAACTTCTGGCTGTAACAGGCTGCTCCATTTTTGAGGTATTTTAGATGTTGGAGGTGATCTCCTCAAATTCCAGGAGCAGCAATTACTGTTTTATATGCAGTTGCATTGTTTTGTATCTTTGGAGAAAAAAAAGTCAAAACAACAGCAGTTTTGAAAGGTACAGTAACAGACAAGGGAAGCACTGGTGAGATCAGTGCAGGGGTGAGAGAGAGAGTGAGAGAGAGAGCGAAAGAGAGAGCAAGAGAGAGAAATAGAGAACGAAACCCATACTGCTAACTGACACAGGAGCAAACCTGCACAGTTACTGCCTTTGCTGTTTGAATTCATATCTCTGGACATCAGAGTGCATCTGGGAAAATTAACAAACAATGAAATTCACAACTAATCTTGGAGGAATCTGTTTGGGAGATGACATAGCACAGAAACAGATAAGTGAATATTTTAAATGTGGCCTTACAGTAAGTCTGCAGTAGTGAACAGAGTGAGTTCTTTCTTGATTATATGTTATATTGAGATTTGTCTCTTGATTAAACTTAAAAATATAAGCCATAAGTATTAAGTTAGCCTGGAGCAGTGTTTTGTAGAGAAATAAGACAGGGGTATTTTCTGGGTCTGTAGATTGAAAGAAGCAAAAATGGCCTTAGTCGAGTGATATGCTTTTCTTGTCAGATGTGGGAGTTGAGGGAGAGTTTACGGGTTATTGAGGATTATATCTGCAATAAATGCCATTGGTTGCGAATCCTATCAGATTGAATATATCAGTTGGAGAGACAGTTAGAGGCAATGAGGAATTTACAAGAGCAAGGGGATGTGATGGGTGGCAGTTATAGGAAGGGAGAAAAGATGCAGATACAGTCATATAGTTGGATTAACTCCAGGAAAGGTAAGAGAGTTAGGAAGGTAGTGCAGGAGTCTTCTGTAGCTATCCACATTTCAAACAGGTATGCTGTTTTGGAAAATGTAGGGGGTGATGGATTCTCAGGGGAAAATTTCTAGTATTGAGAATGGCTCTAATGCAACAAGGGGTACGTTGGGTTCCAAGTGTTCGATTGTGTTAGGGGACTCTCTAGTCCGAGGTACAGACAGATGTTTCTGTGGCCAGCAGCAAAAAAATCAGAATGGTGTGTTGTTTCTCTGGTGACAGGATCAAGGATGCATCAGAGAGGGTGCAGAATGTTCTCAAGGGGGGGACGGCACAACAGGAGGTCGTTGTACACATTGGAATCAAAGATATAGGAAGGAAAAAGGATGAGATTCTGAAGGGAGAATATAGAGAGTTAAGCTGGAATTTAAAAAGAAAGAATCGAGAGTAGTAACATCTGAATCATTCCCAGTGCTGCAAGCTAGTCAGGGCAGGAATAGAAGGATAGATCAGATGAATGCATGGCTGAGGAGCTGGTGTATGGGAGAAGGATTCACATTTTTGGATCATTGAAATCTCTTCTGGGGTAGAAGTGACCTGTACAAGAAGGATAGATTGCACCTAAATTGGAAGGGGACTAATATATTGGCAGGGAAATTTGCTAGAGCTGTGCAGGAGGATTTAACCTATTAAGGTGGGGGAGAGGGGTGTGGGTGGGATCCAGGGAGATAGTGAGGAAAGAGATCAATCTGAGACTGATACAGTTGAGAACAGAAGTGAGTCAAACAGTCAGGGCAGGTAGGGACAAAGCAGAGAACATGGTAGGACTGATAAATTAAACTGCATTTAATTCAAGCAAGATGCCTAACAGGGAAGGCAGATGAACTCAGGGCATGGTTAGGAACATGGGACTGGGATATCATAGCAATCACAGAAACATGGCTCAGGGATGGGGCAGAACTGGCAGCTTAATGTTTCAGGATACAAATGCTACAGGAAGGTCAGAAAGGGAGGCAAGAGAAGAGGGGGAGTGACGTTTTTGATAAGGGATAGCGTTATAGCTGTATTGAGGGACGATATTCCTGGAAATACATCCAGGAAAGTTTTTTTGGGTGGAACTGAGAAATAAGAAATGGATGATCATCTTATTTGGATTGTATTATAGTCCCCAGAGTAGTCAGAGGGAAATTGAGAAATAAATTTGTAAGGAAATCTCAGTTATCCGTAAGAATAATAAGGTGGTATTGGTAAGAGATTTTAACTTTCCAAACATAGACTGGGATTGCCATAGTGTTATGGGTTTAGATGGAGAGGAATGTGTTAAGTGTGTACAAGAAAATTTTCTGATTCAGTATGTGGATGTACCTAATAGAGAAGGTGCAAAACTTGACCTACTCTTGGGAAATAAGGCAGGGCAGGTGACTGAGGTGTCAGTGGGGGAGCACTTTGGGGCCAGTGACCATAATTCTATTAGATTTAAAATAGTGATGGAAAAGAATAGACCAGATCTACAAGTTATAGTTCAAAATTGGAGGAAAGCTAATTTTGATGGTATTAGGCAAGAACTTTCAAACGCTGACTGGGGCAGATGTTTGCAAGTAAAGGGATGGCTGGAAAATGGGAAGCCTTCAAAAATGACATAACGAGAGTCCAGAGACAGTATATATTCCTGTTAGGGTGAAAGGAAAGTCTGATAGGTGTAGGGAATGCTGGATGACAAAAGAAATTGAGGGTTTGGTTAAGAAAAAGAAGGAAGCATATGTCAGGTATAGACAAGATTGATTGAATGAATCCTTTGAAGAGTAAAAAGATAGTAGGAGTATACTTAAGGGGGAAATCAGGAGGGCAAAAAGGGAACATGAGATAGTTTTTGCAAATAGAGTTAAGGAGAATCCAAAGGATTTTTACAAATGCATTCAGGACAAAAGGGCAATTAGGGAGAGAGTAGGGCCCCTCAAAGATGAGCCACACGGCCTTTGTGTGGAGCCGCAGGAGATGGGGGAGATACTGAACAAGCATTTTGCATCAGTGCTTACTGTAGAAGGGGACATGGAAGATATAGAATGTAGGGAAATAGATGGTGACATCTTGAAAAATATCCATATTACAGAGGAGGAAGTGCTGGATGTCTTGAAACACAAAAGTGGATAAATCCCCAGGATCTGATCAAGTGTACCCTAGAACACTGTGGGAAGCTGAGGCAGTGATTGTTGCTCCCCTTGCTGAGATATTTGTATCAACCATAGTCACAGGTGAGGTGCCGGAAGACTGAAAGTTGGCTAACGTGGTGCCACTGTTTAAGAAGGGTGGTAAGGACAAGCCAGGGAACTATAGACCAGTGAGCCTGACGTCGATGGTGGGCAAGTTGTTGGAGGGAATCCTGAGGATGTACATGCATTTGGAAAGGCAAGGACTGATTAGGGATGGTCAACATGGCTTTGTGCATGGGAATTCATGTCTCACAAACTTGATTTAATTTTTTGAAGAAGTAACAAATAGGATTGATGAGGGCAGAGCAGTGGACATGCTCTATAAAGACTTCAGTAAGGCGTTTGACAAGGTTCCCCATGGAAGACTAATTAGCAAGGTTAGATCTCATGGAATACAAGGAGAACTAGCCATTTGGATACAGAACTGGCTCAAAGGTAGAAGACAGAAGGTTGTGGTGGAGGGTTGTTTTTCAGACTGGAGGCCTGTGGTCAGTGGAGTGTCACAAGGATCGGTCCTGGGTCCATTACTTTTTGTCATTTATATAAATGATTTGGATGTGAGCTTAAGAAGTATGGTTAGTGAGTTTGCAGATGACACCAAAATTGAAGGTGTATCAGACAGCAAATAAGGTTATCTCAGATTACAACAGGATCTTAATCAGATGGGCCAATGGGCTGAGAAGTGGCAGATGGAGTTTAATTCAGATAAACGTGAGGTGCTGCATCTTGGGAAAGGATATCAGGGCAGGACTTATACACTTAGTGGTAAGATCCAAGGGAATGTTGCTGAACAAAGAGATCTTGGAGTGGAGCTTCATAGCTCCTTGAAAGCGGAGTCACAGGTAGATAGGATAGTGAAGAAAGCGTTTGGTTTCCTTTATTGGTCAGAGTATTGAGTACAGGAGTTGGGTGGTCATGTTGTGCCTGTACAGAACATTGGTTTGGCCACTTTTGGGATATTGCATTCAGTTCTGTTCTACTTCCTATCAGAAAGATGTTGTGAAACTTGAAACGGTTCAGAAAAGATTCCCAAGGATGTTGCCAGGGTTGGAGGATTCGAGCTATAGGGAGAGGTTGAATAGGCTAGGCTGTTTTCCCTGGAGCATCGGAAGTGACTTTATAGAGGTTCACAAAATCATGAGGGGCATGGATAGGATAAATAGACAAAGTATTTTCCCTGGGCTGGAGGAGTCCAGAACTAGAGGGCATATGTTTAGGGTGAGAGGGGAGAGATATAAAAGAGATCTAAGGGGCAATGTTTTCATGCAGAGGGTGGTTTGTGTATGGAATGAACTGGCAGAGGAAGTAGTGGAGGCTAGTACAATTACAACATTTAAAAGACATCTGACTGGATATATGAATAGGAAAGGTTTGGTGGGATATGGGCCGGCTGCTGGCAATTGGGAGTCGATTGGGTTGGGATATCTAGTCAGCATTGACAAGTTGGACCGAATGGTCTGTTTCCGTGCTGTACATCTGTGTGACTCTATGACTCTAATTGGGCTAATAAACTGAGGAATGACGGATGGATTTTAATTCAAATAAATGTGAACCGTTGCAATTTGGTAAGATGAACAATAGTGGGACTTATATAATTAATCGTAGGGCCCTGTGGAATGTTGTTGAACAGAGACACCAAGGGATTAATGTATATAATTCTTTGAAAGTTGCATCACAGATAGACAGTGTGGTAAAGAAGGCAGTTAGCACGCTTGCCTTCATTGCTCAGTCTATTGAGTATAGGAGTTGGGACATCATTTTACAATTGTTGAGGACGTTGGTTAGAGCATTTTTGTCGTACGATGTACAGTTCTGGTTACTCTGCCACAGGAAGGATATTATTAAATTGGAGAGGGTGCAAAAATAATTTACGAGGATATTACTTGGACTGGAAGGTTTGAGATGTAAGGAAAGGCTAGATATTCTGAGACATTTTTCACTGGAATGTATGAGATTGAGCTTACAGAGGTTTATAAAGTCATGAGGGGCATAGATAAGGTGAACAGCAGGGGTCATTTTCCTCAGGTGGGGGAGTTCAAAACTAGAGGGCATAGTTTGAAGGTGAGAGGGGAAAGATTTAAAAGGGAACTTAGTTGCAACTTTTTAACAGAGGGTGATTCATATGTGGAATGAATTGCCAGAGGAAGTGATGGATGCAGGGACAGCTACATTTAAAAAAAAACATTTGGATGGGTATACAGGTAGGAAAGGTTTAGAGGGATGTGGACCAAGTGCAAGCAAATAAGACTAACCTACTTTGGGAAACTTGGATGGCACGGATGAGTTGGACCAAAGGGTCTGTTTCCACATTGTATGACTCTATGACTCTATAAATAGTATGTGTTGCGTTTGGGTCAATATCAGTAAAAGATCTTGAATAGAAGTGATTCAGGAAGTTAGTTCACCATCACCTTCTCAAGCGCAATTAGGAATGGGAATTAAATGTTTTTCCAGCCAGCAGCACTCATACCTGTGAAAGAGTTTTCTAAAAAATTGTAATGGGAATAATAGTAAATGTGGCTGATGGCATAAGCCAGGTGATATTTGGTTTTCCCCTGTATTACAACAGTCCTAATTTCCTCTAAATTCCTCCAAATTGAAGTCAATGGAAAGTTAAAGTTGGCTGGACTTACTATGAAGATCTAAAAATCAGTCACTAACACCATTATCCAAAGTTAAAATTAGTCCAATATCATTTGTAACTTTTTACAGATTGCAGGAAGTGACTGGACATTACCACCCAAACAATAGACTCAGGGACAGTGATGGTGATTAGCTTTGAGTTCATAACTATGACATGAATTCATATTTTCCTTCATGACTGTAATTCATTCCAAATTTTATCATAAAAATGTATAACTATAATTCATGATTCAGTCCTTGAAGTATATCTTTACATTAGTATGAAATTAAATAATGAATATCTTTACAAATAATAAGCATGAATTCAAGTGGGCAACACCAATAATATATATAAACTGTCTACATATCTATTACTAGTAGAAAGTGAGGACTGCAGATGCTGGAGATCAGAGCTGAAAAATGTGTTGCTGGAAAAGCGCAGCAGGTCAGGCAGCATCCAAGGAACAGGAGAATCGACGTTTCGGGCATAAGCCCTTCTTCAGGAATGAGGAGGGTGTGCCAAGCAGGCTAAGATAAAAGGTAGGGAGGAGGGACTTGGGAGTGGGGCGTTAGGAATGCGATAGGTGGAAGGAGGTTAAGGTGAGGGTGATAGGCCGGAGAAGGGGTGGGGGCGGAGAGGTCGGGAAGAAGATTGTAGGTCAAAAAGGCGGTGCTGAGTCCGAGGGTTGGGACTGAGATAAGATGGGGGGAGGGGAAATGAGGAAGCTGGAGAGATCTGCATTCATCCCTTGTGGTTGGAGGGTTCCTAGATGGAAGATGAGGCGCTCTTCCTCCAGGCGTCATGTTGCCATGGTCTGGCAATGGAGGAGGCCAAGGACCTGCATGTCGGAGGGGGAGTTAAAGTGTTCAGCCACTGGGCGGTTGGGTTGATTGGTGCGCGTGTCCCAGAGGAATTCTCTGAAACGTTCCGCAAGTAGGCGGCCTGTCTCCCCAATGCAGAGGAGGCCACATCAGGTGCAGCGGATGCAGTAAATGATTTGTGTGGAGGTGCAGGTGAATTTGTGACGGATATGGAAGGATCCCTTGGGGCCTTGGAGGGAAGTGAGGGGGGAAGTGTGGGTGCAAGTTTTGCATTTCTTGCGGTTGCAGGGGAAGGTGCCGGGAGTGGAGGTTGGGTTGGTGGGGGGTGTGGACCTGACGAGGGAGTCACGGAGGGAGTGGTCTTTCCGGAATGCTGATAGGGGAGGGCAGGGAAATATATCCTTGGTGGTGGGGTCTGTTTGGATGTGGCGGAAATGACGAAGGATGATACGATGTATCAGGAGGTTGGTGGGGTGGTAGGTGAGGACCAGTGGGGTTCTGTCCTGGTGGCGATTGGAGGGGCGGGGTTCAAGGTGGAGGAGATGCGGTGTAGGGCATCATCGATCACGTGTGGGGGGAAATTGCGATCTTTGAAGAAGGAGGCCATCTGGGTTGTTCGGTATTAGAATTGGTCCTCCTGGGAGCAGATAAAGTGAATTTGTTATTTTATGTACTCATATGTTATGAAATAATGCAAGTTAAGAATTGACATCTGGCCTCATTTCACCAAGTTTTTATTTGCTGTTCAGCTTTGGTGATGTCAAAGATATTGATATAACCTACTTCCAACTAAGCAAAACAGCTCAAATCCTATTGTTACATACTTGGATTGTGATGTTTTATAGTTAGCTATTAGTCAGTATTGACACACTGCCAAAATATAGGATATTCAGACCACTTATGAAAGTGACAAGCACTGCTACACTTCAAAGATTTTCTGACACAAAATACTAAGCTTATAACTTGGCATAATGTTATTTATGAAGCTTCCAAACAATAACTAAACCTTTAAATGGAAGTTTGAACTTTATTTCAGTGTTGAAAATTGCTGCTCCAATCAGTATTGTCTCTTCCAATATTAAATAATAATCTGTTGGAGACTGATCCTCTTAATAACTCTAATATGACAACTCCCATGAAGGATAGACTGAAAACAATAAATAGAGATGACCATTTCTGAAATCTAACATCCTAACTAATAATATTCATGTTAAAATTAATCATAGAATCCCTACAGCATGGAAACAAGCCATTCAGCCCATTGAGTCCACACCAATCCTCCAAAGAGCACCCACCCAGACCCAACACTAACCCTGTATTTCCAATGGCTAATCCACCTAACCTGCACCTTTGGACTATGGGATGAAATGAGAGCACCCAGAGGAAACCCACACAGACACAGAGAGAATGTACAAACTCCATACAGACCCAAGGTTGGAATTGGACCAGGACTGTGGCACTGTGAGGCAGCAGCACTGACCACTGAGTCACTGTCCCCCATTCACAGAAAGCAATTGGCATAGAACCATCCACCTGGGAAGATCCTTACGTCTGTAAGTAGGATTTATATGTACTTCACTTAACCTGGATGAAAATGTACAAATAAATATGTGTATTGCAGAAACTGTTCGATAATATAGTGAACATGAAGTTAAAATTCATACACATTATTTTTAAACTTGCAACAACACATATTAAACTGAGGAATGGTAAGTCAGGGATAGTATAATAAAGTTAACATAGAACCATAGAATTTTACAGTACAGTGGGGGGCAAATTTGATCCATGGTGTCAGTAGCAGCTCCCGAAAGAGCAGCCAAGCTCATCCCATTCTCCAGCCCTATCTCTTTAAAAGTTTAAATTCAGCACTTGCAATATGTAGCTCTCTTTTAAAACCTCCTATGGAATCCACCTCCACCACTCTCCCGGGCAACACCTTCCAAATACTAACAACTCTCTTGATTGAGTTTTTTTGAAGAAGCGATGAAGAAAATTTATGAAGGTAGAGTGGTAGGCGTTGTCTGTACAGACTTCAGCAAAGCATTCAACAAGGTTCCACATGGTAGCCTGGTTAGTAAGGTGAGATCACATGGGATCCAGGGTAAGCTAGCCAATTGGACACAAAATTGGCTTAAAGGTCGAAGACAGGAAGTGGTGGTGAAGCGTTGTTTTTCAAGCTGGAAGCCTGTCACAGGCTTTGTGGAACAAGGATCAGTGCTGGGACCACTGCTTTTCATCATTTATATAAATGATTTGGATATGAATATATAAGGCATGGTTAGTAAGTTTTCAGATGACACCAAAATGGATGGTGTAATGGTCAGTGAAGAAGGTTATCACAAAGTACAACAGGACCTTGATCAGATGGGCCAATTGAACAAGGAGTGGCAGATCAAGTTTAATTTAGATAAATGTGAGGTGTTGCATTTTGGTAAGACAAACAAGGGTGGGACTTATGCAATTAATAGCAGTGCCTGAGTAGTGTTGCCAAACAAAGAGACCTAGGGGTGGAAATGCATAATTCCTTGAAAGCAGAGTTGCAGGTGGACAGGATAGTGAAGAAGGCATTGGCATGCTTGTCTTCACTGAACATTGAGTACAGGCGTTGGAACATCAGTTGCGGCTATATATGACATTGGTGAGGCCACTTTTAGAATACTGAGTATATTTTTGGTTGCCCTTCTATAGGAAGAATGTTGTTAAACTTGAGAGGGTTCAGAAAAGAGCTTGGCTGGATTGACTGGAACAAAAGGTTGGTGGGACAAAGTGCAGCACAAACAAAATAGTTCAGGTACATTCAAAGTATATTTCCTTAAAGGGCAAAGATACAGCAAACAAATCCAGAGCTCACTGAATGTAAAAAGGATAAAGAAATTAAGATAAAGAGGGGGGAAAAATGCATATGACAGGTGTCAGGTAAGAAATACAATTGAGAAAGAAAATGATTATGGAGGGTTCAGAAGGAAGATGAAGAAGTATATTGAAAAGTAACAAGAGATTTTGAGAAAATAATGAAAGCCAAATAAAGGGGAGTCTAAAAGCCCTTGATAGGCATATAAATAGTTTTTAAAAAGTGGTAAAAGAATGAATATGACTGATTAGCAACTGAAGGTAGAACTTATACATGGGCAAATGAGGAATGGATGAGGTACTAAAAGAATACTTTGCATTTGTCTTTATCAAGGAGGTGGATGTGACCTAGACCAGGGTGACAAAGGAAGAAACTGTCATTAGAAAGGTTCAAAATGGATAAGGAGGAAGTGTAGAACAAGTTATCAATACTTAAAGTTGACAAGGCACTGGAATAGGGTGAGATGCATCCAAGAATCATGAAAAAATTAAGAATGGAAATTGCATTAGCATTGGCCACAACCTTTTCGTCTTCCTTAAATTCAGTGGAGGTGCCAGAAAAATAGAGAATTGCAAACATGATGCTGTTGTTTCAAAATATTTGCAAGGATAATCCGAGCAACTAGAGACCAGTTAGTTTAACTCCAATGGTAGGAAAACACCTGAAAACAATTGGTAGAGAAATGATTAGTCATCACATAGAAAAAGGTGGATTATTAAAAATAGCATGGATTTCTAAAGGTGAAATAGTATTTAACTAATGTGTTACAGTTTTTGAAAGTTTAATATTTAGCAAGATTAAGGATAATATTGTTGATGTGATGCACTTGGACTTTCAAAAAGCATTCAATGCAGTGCCACATAACAGATTGTGATAAACATTACAGCTCATGGAATAAAATGGTCAGTAACAATGTGGATACAGAAATGGCTGAGTGATAGCAAACAGAGTAACAGTTTGTTTTGGGCTGGAGGAAGATTTGTAGTTGAGATCCCCAGAGATTGATATTGGGAGTCTTGCTTTTCTTGACATACACAAATTATCTCGATCTTGGTGTCCAGGGCAGTTTCAAAGTTTGTGGACTTTAGAAAAATCAGAAGCATCATAACCTGTGCAGAGGACAGTGTAGAACACTAAAAGGATATGGAGTCATGGAGTCATAGAGATGTGCAGCATGGAAACAGACACTTTGGTTCAACTCATCCATGCAGACTAGATACCCTAAATTAATTTAGTCCCATTTGTCACAATTTGGCTCATATCCCTTCCTATTCATGTACCCATCCAGATGCCTTTTATATTTTGTAATTTACCAGCCTTCATAACTTCCTCTGGCAGTTCAGTCCATATACTCACCACATCTGCATGAAAATGTTACCCCTTAGGTCCCTTTTAATTCTTTCTCCTCTCACCTTAAACCTATGCCCTTTAGTTTTGGACTTCCCCTACTCTGGGGAAATGATCTTGCCAATTCATCCTATCAAAGCCCCTCATTATTTTATAAACCTCTATAAGGTCACCCCTCAGCATCTGATGCTCTACCAAAAATAACCCCAGCCTAGTCAGCCTCTCCCTATAGCTGAAACCCTCCAACCCTGGCAACATTCTAATAAATCTTTTCTGAATCCTTTCAAGTTTAACAACATTGTTCTTATAGCAAGGAGATCAAAACTGAACACATTATTCCAAAAGTGGTCAAGTCAATGCCCTATACAGCACATGACCTCCCAACTTGTATACTCAATGTACTGACAAATGAAGGCAAAGCATACCAAGTGCTTTCTTCACTCTCTTGTCTGTCTGGAAGTTAAAGTCCCTTACCATTTTCACCCTATTACTCTGACAGATAACGGAGATCTCCTGACTCAATTTCTCGCTGACTGTTGTGAGGGTATATATTATAACCTGAACAAGGTGATCATCTCTTTCTTATTTCTCAGTCCCACCCAAATAACTTCACTGGATGTACTCCATTGAATATTCTCCCGAAGTCCAGCCATAATGTTATCCTTAATCAAGAACACCACTCCCCCTCATTTCTTGCCCCCTTTTCTATCCTTCTTTTTGCATCTATAACTTACAACATTAAGGTGCCAGTCTTGTCCATCCCAAGGACAGAACCCCCTGGTCCTCACCTTCCATCCCACCAACCTCCGTATACATTGCACCATACTCCGACATTTCCGCCATCTACAAATGGACCCCACCACCAGAGATATATTTCCACCCCCCACCCCATCTGCTTTCTGTAAAGACCATTCTCTCCACGACTACCTTGTCAGGTCCATGCCCCCCAACAACCCATCGTCCCCTCCTGGCATGTTACCCTGCCACCATAGAAATTGCAAAACCTGTGCCCACACCCCCCCCTTACCTATGATCAAGGCCCCAAAGCAGCCTTCCACATCCATCAAAGTTTCACCTGCACTTCCACACATGTCACTTACTGTATCCGTTGCTCCTGATACAGTCTCCTCTACTTGGGGAGACTGGATGCCTACTCGCAGAGCACTATAGAGAACATTTCCTGGACACTTGCACCAATCAACCCCACCACCCCGTGACTGAACACTTCCAGTTCCCCTCCCATTCTGCTGAATGCATGCAGGCCCTGGGCCTCCTCCATCTCCACTCCCTTACCACCCGACACCTGGAGAAAGAATGCCTCATCTTCCGCCTCAGGACCCTTCAACCCCAGGGCATCAATGGGGCTCATCAGGTTCCTCATTTCTCCTCCCTCCACCTTACCCCAGCTCTAATCTTCCAGCTCAGCACCATCCTCATGACCTGTCCTACCTGTCAATCATCCTTCCCACCTATCCACTCCACCATCCTCTCCAACCTATCACCTTCACCCCCACCTCCATCCACCTGTTGCACTCTCAGCTACTTTCCCCCAGCTACATGAAAGGAAAGGGCTGACTTGTTGGTAAGTGAACTGTGATTGCTAGAGGCATTGCCATGGAAATTATACCCATTAAGGTTGATTGACAGTTAGTTGCATGGTTTTGCTTCAATTATAAAGCTGGCGGATGACACTGTTTTGTCAGCATAGTGCTATGAGCAAGGAACTGGTGTTTGACTGCCAGTTATTTTGTTGGATTGGAACAGGTACAGTCCAATACTTTATTGCATTCTCAGTTAGCTCCACCCCCTCCCACTTATCTCTCAGTGCCCACCCACAAGCCTCATTCCCGATGAAGGGCTTATGTCCGAACCATCGATTCTCCTGCTCCTTGGATTTTGTTTGACCTGCTGTGTTTTTCCAGCACCACACTGTCAATTCTGATCTCCAGCATCTGCAGCCCTCACTTTCTCCTCCAGCATCTGCAGCCCTCTTTTTCTCCTTGGTACAGTCCATGTACATGTTCTTTCTGTCTTGAAAGAACAGGACACTGTGCATCAACTTAGTAAACACAGATGTGTCTCTATTTAAACCTGATTGACAATCTCAAGTTATTGTCAACATAATTCTTGTGCACTCATATTATCCAGCAAAATGTTATCCAATTGCAGAACTACATCTAATTTTGGACACTAATGAGCATCACATTTACTCAGTGATTGAAACACTTGACTCAGACTACATTTATGATGTTTCTGATAAGTCCAGCTTTATAGCCCACAGTTATAATAGTGTGAAAGCATCTGATATTGAAAGATAAGTAGAATCAGTCCTGGTTAGTATATGGATTGGAGGCTATCTGGGGAAGTATAAGGGGTTTTGTGGCACAATATGGTGGCATTATGGGATCAAATTGAGAAGTGAAAATGTTTTGAGTACTTCAGAACAAGCACAGAATAAATCATGGTGAAATTTAGAAACTTATTGCGATCTTTTCAATTTCACCTTCCATAAACACTCATTCCATCATGGAACTGTGTCTAAACTTTGTTTGCAACTAACAGGAAGCTGCAATGAAGCCTAAACATGCTCTACCTAGCACATGAATGAGTATTGTAGTATATGCATTTTAGTGACACTCTGATGCTAAATATATAGGCCATACATCCCAAAGCCTAGTGGAGCCTACTAAACTGCACTTTACAGCAAATGATGTATACATTATAACCAACCAGCTAGCTCTCCAAAACCTGTAATATAATCCAACATTAAATGTGAATCTATAAGTGGACAACACTTACCAGATAATCTAAGTGTACAAAGGGTTATATTGACAAATAATTTAGGATTGACTATTGTGATCACAGTTTGGTGTACTTGCATCCACTACTAAATTTGTTTCAACTCAACAAAATAGGTGACAGCTATTTGTTGGTTCATTTCTCAGGGCAATGCCCAAACCAATCAGAAACAACCTGCTGACTTTATAATCTAATCAAAACCTAGCAATTATTTATTAATTAGCAGTAATGAGTGGATTCTCAATGCCAATGCTCTACCAATCATAGTCCATTGCCAATTAATCAACACTCTTTTCTCATAAAGTATAAATGTCAGTTTTGCCCTTGAATTGGTATTCTTACAAAATGTCCTGATGTTTGCAAAATGAAAAATTTCAACAAAATGTGCCTTTTCTCAGCAATACTCACATTTTCTACAACAAAAAAGACCTGCTGAATTTCCATCTTTTGAGTGTTATTTATAATACAAGGAATGTTCTCAACACAATGCTCATTGTAATATGCTTATGTCAAACATCTTATATTTTCACTATGGGTGAATCTGCACATGCAGCAAAGTAGAATATTCACCAATAATATGGTAATTGGATTTCTGGTGCAGTGAAGAATCAAATCACAACCTTTTAATAGCAACAACATTGAAATACTCTTCATTTAGAATTTAATAATTATTTCTGGACTCTGGTCAATAAAAGGGACTGCAATACTCACCATATTGCTGGTGGAGATGAGATTTTGGAATTCTACAGAGTTTGTTAAGCATTCGTATGAAAGCCAGGTTGCAGACTTTTGCTGACTTATCATCCAATTTCACCGATCCTGTAAAGAAGCTCAGCATCAGACCAAATGCCAGGATGGACATCAAACTCTTCATTTTAGCTTCTAAATGAGCAGCCTCAGCCACTCTGACTCTGTGGAGGATCCTAGAGGCAATTGTTCCAATCGTTCTCTAAAGATTCTCCTGTAGAAATTATATCTGCCTTAATCAACTGATCTATCCGTATTTTCCTGTCTTAACCTCGTACTTAATTGAATTTCTCTATCAATTCCCTTTATCTTACAACTTCTTTTATGTCCTTGATGTTTATTGGTTCTTTCTCTTTATAGCATTTTTGCACCCTCAAAGTTTTTCATTAACGTTTGTTCATTTTCAAATGACTTTTGAAATTACACCAATACTGCGAATCTGTAACATCCTAACCGAGTATAACTGCAATTTGTTCCTTGATTAATATTTAGTTTAAGCAGTTACTGTTTGTCACTGATATCTAACAGTTCTTATGTAGACCTGGATTAAGCTGCTAGATAATGGATCTCTGAAACATCCACAATAAAATGGATGTAGGAGTGGTGATATTTACAGAGTATTCATAATTGGTTTAGATATAATTGATGCAGCAATGATAGGTAAAGATATAACAATGAGCCTTGGGGGAGATCAGACCTGTTTACATTTGTAGTTTGTTATAATTAGGTTGCTTAAATTAGAATTTCTAGAGGCTTTTTAAAATACATGTATAATTGCTCATCAAAAAAGGCCAGGACAATGTTCTATATTAATATATTTTCATTGAAATATGACAATTTTCACTGCTCAATTCACTTACCATTAGAAGACCCCACTAGCAACAGATGATCAAATGTATGAAAAGCAATGTCTCAACTATGTTATAATTGAAGAAAAAGTCGTTAATAATAATGGATAACAAAGTTTGGATAAACCATTTCCTGAATTTTAAAACTACTGTTTGGGAATGCAGGAGGCAACCAGCTCTGGAATATTATTATCACAGAATGTATTTAACTCTTAAAACCACAAAGGTATCAATGAATAAAGGCTTGCTCATTTTAAGGTAAGGTGAATGCTCTAAAATATGACTCTTGTCTTAATGATTAAGACAATGTACGCATGTAAAAAGATCTAGTTGAATTGACTATTACCATGCTATAAACAAATCAGATTTTAACAACTTTTCATTAAGGCCAGAGTTACCTCTAGAACAGGATACAAAAAGAACATTCTGAGAACCTATTTCACAGCTACTTCACTGATCCCATTGGCATCCAGTGTGACTTTCTTTTTGAGCCAGGTATGGTTTCATATCATCACAGTCTTTTTGGGTTAGGCCTAATCTCAATTTTCCTGCATGCATGAGTGGTTGACTGTAGGACACATTCTCTGTTAGTGAGGTGCTTTCTGGACTGGCCTCGCAGTTCAAAGTCTTTAATAATTACATCCCTTAGTTTCCTTTAGCTAATGAACTGTTAAGTCTTTATTTATCAAATAAATGTATTATTCAGCTAGCATTCAATACATTTTGATATTATCTGCTAACTCAGTGCCTGAGTCTTTGCTCAATGCTTAATTTACCTTCAGATACATTATAACATACATTGAGAGCAGATGGGACTTGCCAGACTAAAGATAAGGACACTAGGAAAAGGTAAGGACTGCAGATGCTGGAGATTAGAGTCAAAAGGTGTGGCACTGGAAAAGCACAGCCGGTCAGGCAGCATCTGAGGAGCAGGAGAGTCGACGTTTCAAGCATTTGCATTCCTGATGAAGAGCTTATGCTTGAAACGTCAACTCTCCTGCTCCTCAGATGCTGCCTGAACAGCTGTGCTTTTCCAGTGCCACACGTTTTCACTAGCGATAAGGACACTACCACTGTACCACAAGAGCCACAGCTATTTACTGGTTTTATCATTGTCACATAAAAAATATTGGGACAAGATGATTTGAATTGGTTAATTTGGAATTTCTGAATTAGGCAAGCTCAATTAAATTAAACAAACCTAGATTAGCAAAACATCTTTTGAATAAGAGAAGAAATAATGAGGACAAGAAGTTATATAGCTTGCATGATCACTGGAATCCTTAAAGCATTTTCTAACCAATGAAATACTTTTGATGATAGGAGTTAATTTTGTAATGGTAATTGAGGGTTAAGTATTCACTGGGATATTGGAGGTGACTGGGGATTGTTGATGGTAGACAGCAAGGTAATTGGTGATGGTGATTGGTGAGATTTGGTAGCAGTTATCATTGAGGGGTGGCAACAGTGATTGATGAGGGACTGTGGAGATGGCTGGGGTGAGATAGCAGCTGTGATTAATGAGAAACAGCAGTAATGAGCAGTGAGGGACAGTGGTGGTGATCAGTGATGGATACAGTGGCCAACAGTGAGGAACAGTGGTAATGATCAATGATGGGTAACAATGTTTGTCATTAGTGAGGGATAGCAGTAGTGATCACTGAGAGACATTCGTGCTGATCAGTGAGGGATACTGATGGTGATCAGCAAGAGACGTTGGTGGTGATCAGTAGGAAATAGTGGTGATGATCAGTGATGGATAATCGCAGTGATTACAGTGTTTCTTGTTGATAGTAACTGGCAACAGTTCACATTTCTTGAATGCAGAATTGGGAATAACTATACCTGGGCTCGAATTCACTAGAGTGTAAAAGGATGAGAGGAGACTTGATTGAAACATTGAAAATTCTAACATGGCTGGGCAGACTAGATGCAGGGAAGATGTTTTCCCAGGTTGGGAAGTCTAGAACCAAGGGTCTCAATCTCCAGAAATGAGGCAGACCGTTTAAATGGGTACATTCAATCTTGTTTTAAATGATAGTTGTGTGCAGCCAATGATCCTCATGATATATTTGTTGTTTCCACAAATCAGCTAGAACTTCAATATCATAAGATTCTGTCATCAGCTCAGCAAAGTCTAAAGAATGTTGATTAAGTACAATGGAATAAACTTCAAAGAGGAATATCGGAGATAACATGGGTCATGATATCCTCTAAACAGTAGTATCGTCAGACAGGTAATAGTGCTTTGTTCTGTTTCTGACTTCAATAAAGGCATAATCAGCATAAACCCATGTACATTTCTGTGTAATATTTTTGAATATTTTTGTTAATCAAACACTCTTCAAATATTCAAAGAAAATGAGTTCAAAATGCCTGAATTAGAACTCTTCTGAGTTGCCAATGATTCTCATTGACCAAACATGTAATTTTCACTTTCTCATTTGTTTTTTTTTTTGCCTATTTGTCACTGTCTGGAGAAACATGGATTTTAATATTAACTGAGCAGAAAATTTAAATATGGACTTCCAAACACATTGGTCACTCAGTTCACATGGACTCCGTGGCTGGATTATAACACTGGGCAGTGTTGTAGACATTATTGCAAAAGGACACAAAAAGAAAAGGTGAAGTTTACAGTTCTAATTTAGTTTATAATTTCTCCACTAATACAGTAATATAGAGTGTAGAAGAAAATGATAAACAGCAAAATGATCCAGTAACTCATCCATACCGGACTTACAGTTACTATCCCTTGTGCAACATAATACATGCATTCCACTAGTCACCCTACTATGCCTGGAAGAGCGTTAAAAAGAAAGATAAGAATTTGGATCAATTCAGGATGAAAAATCAGTGAAATGTGTTTCAATTGTCTTAGAAGAGTGAAACTAGTCAAGGCGATCATGCTGTTGGCATCAAGGAACAATGCCCAGCATGGTCTCTTGAACAAAGTCATCTCCTCTTCAGCTAGATATAGCTTGAAAGTAGTCAGCAAGTCATCTTTCACCACATGAGATCATACACCAATCTATAGATCCAAGAAAAAGTGGAAGCTCCCTCATAGCTAACTTAACAGTCACGAGTTAAAAGTTAGTAAGGACCAAACTGTATTCTCTATAAACTATTAAGTCAAGCCAGAGAGTCTTATAAGGCCAGAATTGGTGTGGTTGCTTGTCATTTTAATTCTTCACTCACTCCCACTTTGGTCTCCATCCTTTGCCCAGTGTTCCCAAAAAGTTTAATCCAAGCTCAAGAACTACTGTCTCAACTTTCATTCATTTTCTAACAATTTAAGCCCAAAATCATCTTTATTAATTTACATAACTATAATGTTTTGTTTAGGTGCTTGTAATCCTGTTGTAGCCATTTAAAGGATCTCATTCACTTTTTTTTTCTCTACTTTACTATTACAAGCACTTTTTGTCTTGTGCCATCTTTATCTCTCCTGCCAATCATTCTATTACAGGCTTTTCCTTTGGCTCTCCCTTTGACTTACACCTTTCCTTGCTATTGCCCTTTCTTAACCACCTTGCATCTCAAATATTAATTGACCTTAAATGTTTGTAGTATAATATCATTCCTGTGATGTAAATTGTGATGATGTAGCTGATTGCATGTGTATGGACTGTATATGTATTCTTGGAAATATAAATGAGAAATATTGATGTTTGGACTGCTACATTGTAGAGAATGAACCAATTAATTCACTACATGGAGGTTTAAGTAGAACTGTGTGATGTACCCTATTGGTTACACAAGGGCATACAACTTTTGGACAAGCTGGATTTGGCACTTGTGTGACTAGTTGGTAGCAAGAGCCTTTGGGTTTGAAAAGGAACTACCTAGCAACTGCTTTTGGGTTTGTTTTAAATTTTTTCAAAGAACTCCAAAGAGAGCAGGGGGATTCAGATCTCAAAAAGCATACAGCGCAATCGGATGTCCCTCTGCCCTCCTTTGAGATGGAAGAAAACCAACAGTCAAAGACTTTTAAAATAAGAACTTAGAATTAACAAAAAAAACCCAGGTCCAACTGACCGACTACTGAGTTGAGTATCACCAAAGTGGACAACAATGAGATATTATCACCAAAGACCAAAACAAAATTGAGAAGGTCACTACATTATTTTCACTTAAACTTCTTGCTTACACTTTACACCCATAATGTTTCCACAACATCATCTGTCATGTCTGTCTATTTGTAAATTAATGTGTGTCTATTTAGTCTGAGAGAGAATGTAGTTCAGGTTTGTATATTGGTCGTTAATAATCTATTTTGCCCTTGTTAAAGAATACATTTGTTATAATAAATAAATTCATGTTTTCTCGTCCAATGATGAAACTCAATGTGCTTTTCTTAAATCTTATATCATGACTAAAATCTGAAAAATCAACCATCTTATTGATTAAATTAATCATTTACACATTTGTGATGACTCGTGAAACAGTGGGCCTTGATTTCTGGCACACCCTCATTCTGCCATGGTAATGATGCATGACTCTGCCATTAGTAAAAGAGACCAGTCTGGAGTGAGCATGCAAAGGGCACTACACTAGTGGCACTACACTAAAGAGCTGAAATAAAAGCATGGGCGAAGGATCAGCATTGAGGAAATTAGGTGGCATTTGGCATGGGTGTTTGTAGGTGGGATGTTGAAAATGAGGTTTGGATGTTTGGCTGTCAGGGGACAATTCCTCCTCCAATTTACCATGTCCAGTCTGTGAGTCTTGTGTAGAATAGCGTACATCAAGGACCCCTCCTTCCCTCCCAAACGGGCAGTGGCTGACCAGTCGGGTGGGCCGACTCTTTCTTGTCTCCTGGAACTGAATTGCAGCCCAGGTGGGTTTAGGCCTAAAAATGAGTGTTAAGTGAACACTTAATGGCCTTAATTGACAGAGGGATGGGAAAGTTGACATTGTATCTTCCTACCCAGGACTTCTGGAACCTTTCCCCTTCCCCATTGAGAACTTCCAATTTGGGTCTCTACCGTTTGTATTTTACAATTAGACTAATGCAGCATAGCATGCTGGGTGCTTTCTGTAACTTTTGCTAGATAATGTGAGAATGTGGCTACAGTGACGGCCCTGAGACCCAACATAGTATGCTCGAAAATTTGGCAAACCCACCATAGTCCCCAATGACAAATGGTTAGATTAGCCTGAGTGCCAAAATTTCTCATGTGACATTGAGAAGGTGGGATCTTCGTAGTCATCTTAACTGGTATGGGAGTTGAACCCTCACATTGGAGACCAGCTACTTACCTAACTGAGCTGACAGTCCACCTTATCAACACCTATAAAAGGCAGGAGGAAGACAAATGACAGCTCACATGTGTGAAGTTGAGCCTAGCTAATGATATGGTGAGAAATAA